>NC_142519.1:45841612-45899112 GCF_964205215.1 Stylophora pistillata
TCTTGATAACGGAAGCTCTAAAACATGATTTAAAGTTGTAAGAAGACCACAGCGTTATGACAGAGCAATATTCCATTGACGTATGTGCAAAGAACCTAGCCCCAAGAGCATTTTTCATCCCTAGCAGCTGAAAGCATTCACACACACTTTATTTTTCTTTTTCTTACAAAATGATTTAGATTATGTTCACCCGCAGATAGCAAATTTGCTATTCGAGGCGGGTCAATCATCAACAAACATTATTTACAATATATAAAGAAAATTAAAAACTAAATAATTAGATATTGTTAAATTATAAAAAGAAGCATAGCTGGCAAATACATCAATAGTTGTTCAATAAAGTATAGAAGCAAATACATTAGTACTGAAAGCAATCGGATCAATTTGTTTTAATTATGCAGTCCTTAAGTTTAGAGGAGATCTTTTCAACATCAAGATAAGAATCTTCATTATCTAGTATCTGAAATAAAGACGTTTTAATTTGTTTATTAAAGGAATGTTTTGATAACGTTTTGAATTCTTTCGGTATCTTATTCCAAATTTTGACACCAACACGCGAGAAAGCCTTTTTTTGTAGGTTAAGTCTAGACTACTTTGTACTAAAGAGCTGCGATTTGGATGATCGAGTATTGTAGGTATGAATATGAGATGTTTTAGTAAATAGTTTCAAAATATTAATGGGAGCCCTCTGGTTGTGCACGTCAAACATAAGTTTACTTACGGCTTCATAATATAGGAACGTAACAGGCAGAATTTTTGCTTTGGCAAATAAAGGGATGGCATGCTCTCTTCGATCGGTGAAATAGATTAAGCGCAAAACTCGCTTTTGAAGAACTAAAATCTTGTTTAAATAAGCATTTGACGCATTGCCCCAGGCAAGGAGTCCATAAGTTATATAAGGTAGAATTAATGAATTGTAATTGTAATAATGAATTGTAATAATGAATTGTAATAATTGTAATAATGAATTGTAAATATTTACAAGGATAGTAGAGGGAACGAAGTACCTCAGCTTTGCAATCATCCCTATTGTTTTACTTATTTTTACGATAACAGAGTCAGCATTATTAATTTCCTATGTTGTTGTAATCTTTTCTCTCACTCTTTTATCTTTGTGTTGAATCCGAAAGAATTTGCTTTATCTAAGATCGTTACTGTCAACATCTGGGTACTCAGTTCAAGTCAGAATGAAAGTTTCTCTATCTACAAACTCTGAGCAAAATATCGTTTCAGGAGAGCATTTGATCGGTCGCGAAAATTTCAATAAGAATTTCGATAGATGCATGAGTAAAGATGTACTGTAATATGTTGTTATCAAAAACGATTTGACTTACCAAAAGCGATAGTTACTGCCAATATAAGCGAGATCATTGAGCCTGAGCTTGAATCCTGACCAATAATGCGGAAATTAAGACGTCTTAGTTGGGAACGCAAGATTTCTGCCGTTTCCAGTCGCCACTTAATTTACTTTTATGAAGCAGACCCAATTAATCTTCCTTCTTATGGAATATCTTCCTTCAAATTATAATGGTTTATATCTGCCCGTTTGAAGCAAGGCGAACGAATCTCAGATGGCAAATTTTGTTCAAGATAGTTATGTTGACGTAGAACGAATAATCAATGATGTGTCAAAAGTGAAATCCAGTTAATACTAGTGTATAACTTATGTATTCTTCTAGTTATTGTCACGTGTTTCTATTTCTGTATTTTTATCTCATACTGTCATTTCTGCTTTTAAATTAATGATTTAATATTTAATTTCTGTTTCTTGTATATTTATTGAATCTTTTGTTGAACCGAAATTTATGTAAGATGTTTTAGCGTCCACACACTGCCCGCCGAGACTAGCTATGCTATTTGCGGGCAGTGGTTGATTATGTTAAGCAGACCTAATTAATCTTCCTTCTTATGGAATATCTTCCTTCAAATTATAATGGTTTATATCCGCAGACGCCCAAATGCCCGTTTGAAGAAAGGCGAACGAGTCTCAGATGGAATTTTTTGTTCAAGATAGTTATGTTGACGTGGAACGAATAATCAATGATGTGTCAAAAGTTAAATCCAGTTAATAGTAGTGTATAACTTATGTATTCTTTTAGTTATTGTCATGTGTTTCTATTTCTGTATTTTTATCTCATACTGTCATTTCTGTTTTTAAATTAATGATTTAATATTTAATTTCTGTTTCTTGTATATTTATTGAATCTTTTATTGAACCGAAATTTTTGTGAGATGTTTTAGCGTCCACACACTGCCCGCCGAGACTAGCTATGCTATTTGTGGGTAGTGGTTGATTATGTTAAGTTAAGTTTAACGTCATTAGAATAAAGAATTAAAAAAATAAAAATGCATTGTGGATGAATTTACTATTGTGAAGATAAGGAAAATGTTGTACAATGCCCATCTACTTCCTTAGTTACAATTGTTCGGCCTTGAAATGACAAATACTTTTCCCATTAGAATTTATCAAGTCATCAACCCCTTAAAGGGTCCGTAGGTACTAAAAGTTGGAATCACCTGAAACCACCTGAAACCACTTGAAACCATCTGAAACCATCTGAAACCACCGATGAAACCACCTGAAACCATCTGAAACCCCCAAGGAAACCATCTGAAATGACCTGAAAATATCTCGAAACAATTTAAAACAACATGAAAGCACCCATAAAATTACGGGTAACATCAGAAAATAAGTGTTAACAATCGAGTTTATCCACAGGGAGCCCGGCTTACGGATATCGAAAATAATGCCCTACAGTACAGAATAGGCACCACGAACAGGTTTTCAAGGAAACATTCCATTGTTCTTGTTGAAAATACACTCAATTAGCTCTACGAATGGCTGGGAGTTGCACGGGAATATGCGAATTCATCTCTTGACAAAGCACTTGCGTGACAATAACAACATGCGATCGCGAATGCATAGAAGAAACTGTTTTAAATCGAAAGAAATACGTGAAGTTTTTTCGACGGGATCATGCAAATTATATATGAAAAAGCCCAGGAAGGCCTGAAGATTTACAAACTTTGTAAGGAAATTTTGAACATTGTGTTTCTTTTTAATCAGAGACGAATTTAGAGCGTGACCTAGAATTTCACTGACTTTGTTTGTGCAAAAGTGAAACATATGTGGATTTTTTGCAAGGTATTTTATTGCAAATGACAGAATATAGCTGATGAATGGTGGCTTTAACTTCCGCTACCTAAGAAAATTTCAGGTGGTTTCATCGGTGGTTTCAGATGGTTTCAGATGGTTTCAGATGGTTTCAGTTGGTTTCAGTTGGTTTCAGATGGTTTCAGCGGGTTTCAGGTGATTCCAACTTTTAGCACCTACGAAATTTCAAGAGTAGGCGATAGTGCCCGCGTACCAGGTGCGCCACGTACGTATTCATGGCTCGATTGGGAATTGTTATGTTGTCAACGGTTTTTCTCTGCGAGCTTACGTGGTTGAATAACGTCTCAGCTTTGCTTAACGGGAGAAAATTAAGTCAAGCACTTGCTAGACTGGCCACAGATGGACTTCGCGTCGCAGAAATACAGGTATTGAAGTACCCTCTCTTTCTTTGATAGTACACGCTGGTTGGTGAAAGAGCCTAAGTGCTGCAACAACGGGCAGCAAATGCTTTGATTAGCTCCGATTTGGTAATTATTTCTTTTGCGTCAGCCTTAACGGCCGCCATCTTGGATTTCGCATGATTGTAAACCGTTAAGGGTGGTAACCAATTGTAATCATGCATTTTCATGACAAATATCCACCTTGATCAGCAGGGATTTGCTAAAGCAAAGGCATAGAAAAAACCAGGAAAGATTTATTACTCGACGTTTCGGGGTCATCATGACTCCATTATCAAGAGACTAGTTTAAAAACATGCAAATAAGGAAAGGTACAAGAATAGCATAAATTAGACTGAACGGCTTAAACAAACACCTTGGCGCGGATGGAATCCGTTTGCACGTTCAGTGTTGGCTTACGCATGCGAATATACAACATTTCATTAACAAGGCAATCAAATTTGCCGTTACATTTCGTGATGACGTTGAATTGCTTGTTAATGAAATGTTGTATATTCGCATGCGTAAGCCAACACTGAACGTGCAAACGGATTCCATCCGCGCCAAGGTGTTTGTTTAAGCCGTTCAGTCTAATTTATGCTATTCTTGTACCTTTCCTTATTTGCATGTTTTTAAACTAGTCTCTTGATAATGGAGTCATGATGACCCCGAAACGTCGAGTAATAAATCTTTCCTGGTTTTTTAATATTCACCTTGTCACGCAAAATGGTGTTAAATGGGCCGAATGCGTAAATCACTACTTGATTACAATTCATTACTTAGTCCTTCACCAATTGCCTCTACAATGACAATGTGGAAGATATTCATCAACCGTGCTTCCGATTAATCACTCCGTTTATAGATCATCTGTTTAGTGATGAGTTTCTTGTATTTTGAAGTTCAACGATTGTCTCGTTTCAGCTATTACAACAACAAAACTGATATTGACTTTCTTTCCTTAACTTACTTGTTATAATTGGCCCGGCCCATGTATAGCTAGTGCTATAGTTTAAGGGACTAGACTATCAAATTTAATTATCAAAGGTCTTATTTATAAACAAGTGAAAATAAGAAAGTGGGTTTAAAGTGTAAAGCAGGGAGAAAATGAGAGAGTACTTAACTCTTCGATGTTGAATTTTATGGAGATAAGTGAGTAGCTGACAGTTTTCTAAGATAATACTTGTTTGACCAACCATCATGATGATATTCTTTATCTTTATATTTCCTTTATTCTTTTAACTGATATCTTACTAAGAGATAATCCTGTGTATGTCATTAAATTTCCGCTCACGATATTTTCCCATCTTAATCATCAAACCTTCGTCCATTTTGACTGTGAGTATTTCTTTTCAGGGTCAAATTGACAAGCTTCAGTTCCATGAGGAATCAGTGAGTGGGGCATCAATAATCCTCTCATTAACTTCTAAAATCACCAAAAAATTCACCGAGAGATTTAATGTAACGCAAAGACTCAAGCAAGCAGTGCAAGAGTCATACAACAGATCTTACACTTACTCTAGACAATGGGAGTGTTGCCAAGTAGAGTATCATTCGAGTAACCTGCAATATGATGCCAGATTCCGTCAAAGGGTAGACTTCCAAAGGGCTTGCGTTAAGATTTCAGGGACTGCTCCTAAGAAGCGTCGATACCTGGACGAATTGTTTGTTAGGAAAATGAAGCAAATCTCTGATGAATTTCCCTTTATAAAGTGGCAATACTTTGGTTCCGAGGAAGGCATGTTGACGGTGTTTCCAGCTTTTGCGGATCAAGCCTCGTGTTCAGGATACGATCCTCGATTGAGGCCATGGTACGTTGAAACTGCAATGCCAGAACCAAAGGACGTTGTACTAGTTATAGACACAAGCGGTTCAATGAGAACTGATCGCATGAATGTCACCAAAGAAGCCGCAAAGACAGTTCTTTCCACAATGAAACCAAGAGACCGAGTAAGTTTTCGTAAAGGGAAACCATGTAACAGGGAATCCCAAGAGTATCCCGGGAAATAGATTGAGAGATCAGAGAGGCAATTTAGTGGGATGATTTGAAGAAAAATTGATTGAAATTATAGATTTGGTGGGAGGCATACGTAAGTAAGCAACAATTTGTGTTATCAGTGTAGACTGCAAAAAGGAACCAATCTCGTTTTTTTTTTTCAAGGCAGTCTACAAACCAATCCGACCAACCTAGTATGGTTTCAAGATGTAAAAAAACACGAAAATGATATTTCTTTAGTTATTGTGCAAATAACAGTCGCAGTGGTCGCGTTGTAGAAATGTATGTGTTTTAAAGTGGACCTGTAACCATTTGAATTCATAATGACAAGTAAAATCGCAACCTGGGCAAATGGGTATAACATTTCAAAGGTTAACATTCCGACATTATATTCTCTGCAAACATTCTTATATCACTTTTCCCAATGAAGGCTGACGTTTCGGCTGCAACGTCGGGATTTTAAACATTTAAGCTTTATACTCATTTCTAATTAGAATGACATTTTTATTTGTCACCATGAATCCACCTGGTTACTCATCAGGTGATTCGCACTTACACGTAGCGAAGCGGTACTTAAATTTGAAAGCTACAGATGCACAGATAACCGTTTTATTTCTGCATTGGTTGCCAACGGTAACATCGGCAACAGTCAAACTGCAAAGCAAATGAATGAATTGCGTTTTAAATATGAAATTACACTTGAAGGGCTGAAATATTCGCAGCGAAATGTTACTTACAATTCTGTTGGGTAATCCATACATCTTTACACGGCTCTTTATATGTTCTTTTAGCGGATGTGTTTGGTTGAGTGTTAGACAAGTATTTAAATTCTTTGCGCCTATTTAAACATAAAAAAGCTAGTTCGTCCCCAGATTCATTGTGACTGCATTTTGGCGCCAAACACTTTCCTCTTAAGCGGCCGAGGTTTTGCTTAAAGTGTCGGCCATCCATTTGCCAACTTAACCTAATGCTTGTTACATGCATTTTCAATTTAGGTTGGAGTAGTTTCTTTTAATACGGTAGCGTCAACACCAGAAAAATTTGGCAGTAACTGCTTTAGTGAGCGCTTAGCGGAAGCTACTCCCTTAAACCTACGATATTTGAAGGGGTATCTGGAAGGTCTTAAAGCCGAAGGTAAGCTTATAAATTCATGTCTGTAATAGATGCTTATAGGTATATATACTGGAAAGTGTTCTGAGATTAGACCTTCTTTCTGGTTATAAGAAGTCATTCTTTCCCCTAATATAAATCGCTTGATGGGGCCATAGTCAGTAGAGGGGACTGGTCCAGTCCCCTCTACTAACTATGATGGGACCATATTACTTCCGCTTCCACTACAGTTAGCTTACTGCTACGCATTTTCCCCCAACCTCCTCTCCCCCTTTCTGTCTGCTGCTTCGTTCTTTATTTGTTACTAAACGAGTCGGATCCAGGTTGATAAACACGGAATTCCATTGAAAAAGGACCAAAAATCTTGCGTCAGTCGAGTCGATCATGTCAGATTATTAATGCTTAGTATTAGACAATTCGTATGTTTGGTGATTTACAAAGCACACTGCGGCCGTCAAGGCAAGATGGCCACATTTATGATGTTATGTAAATTACTGTGCTCTTTTTTAGCGATCAAGTTGAAGATCACAATTTCTTAGTTTTTTTCTACCTTTTCAGGAGTAACCAATTATGCAAAAGCTTTCAGCGCTGCTTTCCGTTTGCTCAAAGCCTCCTACGATGGTCTAAACAGTACCAGGAAAATAATTATTATGTTTTTTACGGACGGCACGCCTAGTGACGATAAGGCAAATATAATGCAAACAATTAAGGACAGAAATGCTGAACTGCATAACAAGGTAGTGATCATGACATACGGAATGCTGGTCTATACGAAGATACTCCTCGACATTGCAAACCAAGATGGCACCTCCTATGGAGTGGACAAGACACAAAGTGTAACGGTCAGTAAATTTAAGCACCATATTAGCCATTTAAACAATGTAAGCAATTGTCCAAAAACATACGTTGATTGTTATGTCATTTTTACTTCCATTTTAATTTTTTTCTTTATTTTCATTTTTCTCCTTCTCCTTTTTATTTCGTGTCCCCATTTCAGGTCTTGCTCTACCTTCTTCTTTCCTCAATAATCTCCCCCTTTTACCTTTCTTTTATCACTACGGCATTCAACGTCCTTCTGCTCAGCACTAGCCCTTAATCACGACGAGTCCGAATTTCAATGAGCAAGTGAGGCTGGAGATTTACAAGATATATGGAACAGCTCGCAATTTATCGCCGGGGGGGGGAGGTTGGGGCCTGAAGGAGGGGCAGCATCGGAGGATTTTGGTTGTGCCACGATAAAATTAACCTGATTACCGCATAGTTCTGTCGGTGACGACTGATCCTCCCTCCATTCTCCCTAAAACCATGACATCCCCCCCCCCCTATTAGGCGAGAAATAATTACTGATCCATATCATATATCTTTTCCTTTAGGCTGGAAAATATACCAGTATCAATGATACATCGAATCTGAGGGAAGCCATGGGAAAGTACTACGACTTCTTCTCCAAAAGTGCAGCTAGTCATAAACCTGTTGTTTCCGTTCCTTACCTAGATGCCTTTGGAATTGGTATGCCTCTTGTACAATTTGCATCATTTACCGTCATAAGCGGTCTAAATAGCTCTGTTTTTAAATTGAGACGGTTAAATCAACACCGTTTGTATTATTTGGACGTGAAAGAAAAACCCATAAGCCAAGTAAGCGATAGGAATTGATTAGACGGAGCCACTACATCGCTAGATTCTTGAAAAAAGAAACAAGTCTCTCTCACTTTTTGCCAATCCTATGGTCCCATACACTGGTAAAGCAAACTTTTACCAGGCTATCCAACTCCTTGCATGCAACTTCTACCCAACTTAGGTCTTATGTATTTTAGCTGCATAAACTCACAAACAAACAATCATACAAGAGCAGAAATATATCTTTCAGCCTTTTCTCACAGCTCTCCCACAGCTCTCCCACAGCTCTCTTACAAGCCATTAAGCCCATCAGGCCGTAAGTTAGATAACTCATTGGGTTAATTACGTCACCTTCGTTAAATAAAGAATATTGTATTGTATTGTAAAAAAGTCAAATGGCATGACGACAATTATATCTATATAAACATATAAACTTTGAGACGGGATCCTCCTTGTTCGTCAAAACCAATATTGTTTTTGTCTTCTCGCCGAAGGTCTCTTAACCACAATTGCATTACCTGTGTATCATGAGAACAAGTTCATCGGTGTGGTGGGTACAGACGTCAGCATGGAAGATATTCAGTACCAAATTAACTACCTCCAAAGAGGACAAGCCAGCTATGCCTTTATGGCAAATAGATTTGGAAGGGCCATGATACATCCCCTTCTGCCAGCACCACAGGCCTTTGACGACCCTGTTTTCATAGACATAGCTAACTTGGAACCGGAGCCGCAGTTTGGTGACATTGTAAAATCTATTATGCGGTTTGTATCGATGCAATTTCCTTTTGTTTTTACCACTGTAATTACTTTAAGTTTTTCCATGTCTTTAAGAGAAGGTTTAGGAGGACTCCATATCTCTTATGTTTCAAAGCGTAGAAATACTTTTTTCGTCGTTGTGTCTTTCCTATGCCGACCTTAACAGCCTCTGAATTTGCTCTGTGGAAAACTGTCAATCAGGTGGAGGCACAAAAGAATTTTTTTTCATACCGTACGGCAAATGATTAATTTAAGGAGCGAATAAAAAAAACAAAACAAAAAACAAAACAACAAAAGTGGGGGAGAACTCAGTACTCATTCGTTTGGCTTAAAAAAGAAGAAAAACACAAGGACAGGAAAGCATTATTGAATTGTTTTATTTTTGCGAACTTTTCTTACATTGTTATAAATGATCTAAGATACGATTTTGGTTTTCAAAGGGGTGGTGAAGGAAATAAAACTTTTGTGTCAAAGCAATTTCTGGCGCGCGGTGGTAAAGTAATAGAGGGAGTCAGAGTTGTAGAGTTGAATTCAACGTACCACTGGAAATCCATTCCGGAAACCAGTTTCACTGTTGCAATTGTAGTTCCTGTTGGTGACAGCGAAAGAAGTTTAGACAAGCAAACAATCTCTCCAGGTACGGAGATTCTATTTTTGCGCCACCATTTAGTACTACGTGTAGCGTAGCAGTCAAGGTGTTACGTTCATACTTGTAAAAATGTCATGTACTTGTCAGACAGTTTTCAGATAGTTGTAATTAGGTATGCTAATGTAGACGATATTTAAGACTTGCGTTGTATGTGGTATTGTAATTTTTCTTCTGAACAGTTAAGTTGCTTGTTTGGATACAACACTACGTTATGAGACAGGATACAGCAAAACTCAGAAATTGCTTAAAAGTGCGAGACGACAACCACTATGGCAAGGACAAAGACAAAGATAGGGACAACGACAAGGAAAAGGACGGCGGCATCGGCCACTGTCATCTTGCTCTAAAGAGATAAATAGCACTTTTTACAAAATCAAGTTGTTGTACATCCATTTAATTTCGATAGATATAATATTGAATGGTTGACTAAAAATGAACTTGTTGTGAGGTTTTCATCTCAGAAGTTCTCATAGGTTTAAGTGAAATCTTTTCTCCAAAAGTAGTTATATGAAGACAATGAGACCATGATAAGTGCTATATAGTGCTACTGCTGTTCGGACCCAAAGCAAAAAATAGTGCTTGTTTGTCACTCAACGAATTTTCTTGACGCTTTTTTTCGTCAGCTGCAAAGTTTGCTTACCATCGTTTGGACCTTGTCAAACTTGAAGAACCATGTGTCCACTTTACTAGATATGCTTCCAAAGGTATTTCAATAATATCAACGCTTAAAAAGGGCTACGTGCAATCCGTCTGGTAACTTTTATAATCTTTGTATATTTAGTAAGGGAAAAGGTATTATACAATAGAAATCGCGCGAGGAATGTTATTTTGATATTTATGGAGGAAAATTTTCAAAATCAAGTGAAGATGGTAGATAGTCAGCCCTCCTGAGTAAAGTTTCGGGAAGCCTGGCATATCAACCTCGCCCACGCTCCTTTAAATCGTGACGATAGCGGCTAACTACCTGACGCCTGTCTATTTACACCTCGTCAGAAAAAAAGAGCAGCTAATTAGTGGGCATATAAAAGGAACTCTTGTTGTAACGATTAGATCGCTCCTGATGAAGGCACTCGACAGCAGTGTCAAAACGTTGGGTCTATGAATAGTCCTTTTTACAGTTGTGGGCTTGGTGGCCAAGCCTTCGAACAGGAGTGAGGCTTAGGGTGACCTTGTTATGATAGAGATGTTGCTGCCTTTCAAATGCAAATTACTTTGTTATCACGCTAACTAGATACAGGTCTCTATCACAACAGGGTCATCCTTAGCCTCACTCCTGTTCAAAGGCTTGGCCACCAAGCCCACCACTGTAAAAGGGACTCTTGTAACTTTTCGGTTACATTTAGTAAATCTTTAAACCAGAGTAGCGTCAAACCATGTCTGATTGTCCACCTGGTTGCCTTGTGAACTTTAATATATGAACTTAATTGTTCAAATAAATTCAGAAAGTACCTATTATTTTCCTATTTTTTAAAAATACGTTTCAATTTTTGGAGAAAGCCGAAAGGTTACTCAACAACTTTTCAGTGGGGAATTTCCCCAAAGGGGTAGGGCATTTTAAAAAATCTCGGAAACTAAGACTTGCCAGAATCAGCTGCTCCTCTTTGGGTTTGGCATCCTCCACTAATATGCTGTGTCAGTCTTCACAGTAACCCTAGGTTTTGAATAAAAGACTTCCGAAATAATTTTTTCCCCTTATTTAACTCCTCAGGTGCAGTTGTGAAATTCAGTGCTGAAGCCTTCACAGATCCGTACAACTATCTTGGTTCGAGCGAGAACGCGTCTACTGTAGACGCATACCAGAAGTATATGGAACAGAAAAATGCACCTAACCCTGGATTTAAGCTTGGCGTACGGGACACAGTTACAGTTACAAGAATGGTCGAAGATATCTGGATTCGGGGGTCAAAAGATTACGTGAGATACCTGGTTCGACAATACATTGGAACAGCAAATGGCATATTTTTACAAAAACCTGGAACCTTGTTAGCGAAGTCATTTAATCCAACCAGGCGTCCATGGTAATGATATTCGTTTGCTAATCAAAATTCTTTAAATTATTTTTTGCGAATTTTTCTGTATGAGCGAGGTGAATAGGAATATGCAAAGCCGCCAACTTGAGAAAACTACTATTCATGAATGCACTGCATGTGTGAATATGTAAAATCTCATTTCAACATATCTCATCAGAATAATATAAATCATTCACAGGTACAATTTAGCTGTGAGTAACAGAGGATTGGTTACTTTAACAACCCCATTTATGGACGCCGATGGAGCAGGACTAGTTATAAGTGTGGCTCAAAGCCTTTATCTTGGAAAACGTGACAACACCACCGATCACTTGTTTGGAGTCACTGGAGCTGATATCCCACTTTCCTTCTTCCAAAGGTAGCGTTTTTGATGACTAAGTTATTTATATCTTGTATGTCTCCATTATGGAAAGGCAATTGCAAATCAGCAAGGGTATTACTGAGAGAGTGAATGTGTGACTGAGTGTGGTGTGAGTGTGTGAGTACGTGAGTGCGTAAGTGCGTGAGAGCGTAAGTGCGTGAGTACGTGTGAGTGAGTTTGTGCGCGGCTAAGTAAGTGACTAAGACCTACCAGTTTAATAAAAGAAATGATTTGCTCGAACCAATCGCTTGCTCAATTTAAGTAATCACAGTTTTTGCCTTTTACAGACTCCTGATAGATGTCTATCCTGAGTGCAAAAGCGTCAACTATACTTGCTTTTTGCTGGATAAAGCTGGCTTTCTCATCCTTTATGATGATTTTATATTTCCTAATGCTCCTGCAAAAACAGTGGAATATGTTCATATCACTGAGAAAGATAAAGACTTGGCCGAAGATCTCATAAATAGGAGATATATGGAAAGAAAGCAGTGTCGAGATTTAAGCAAGCTGAAACTAGAATCATTTTATGAACTTCAGCTATCGAGTCGGGGTGCAAACACTTTAAGTAACGGCAAACGCTGCAGAAAGTACCAGCTTTCCCAAGTGAACGGAAGCAATCTCATTTTAGGTAGGCTATAACAAGAGGTAGGCTATAACAAGAGGTTTTCCTTTTTTCTTGCAATGTTATTATTGTGCAATGACACATATTACATCTTACAAAAGTATTTAATTTTAACGACAAATGAAAAACCGAGTGCTTCTGGAAACAGTTAACAGACGTGTTATCCTTGACATATACAAGTTATGTTGTACGGCGATAATATGTCATGCTCCAACCCAGGCGAAACCCTCCCCCACATAACAGAATTAAATGAGGGAGACTGGTCGCTCAATGCCGATTGGCAAAGGCAAGACTGAAATATAATGTGCAAAGGTCCTTATTGGTTGTGGTTTAAGTTCAGTAAAAGCACTGTTTTTATCAAATTATGTCAGAGATGGACCAAGGGTAACTGCAATCATTTTGAAGATGACAAAATATCAAGAAAGATCACGAAAATTGCCTCCTGCCCCCCCTCCCACCCCCCCAAAAAAAAGGTTTATGACGGTACCATGACCACGTAAGAAGTCAGGCTAGCGGTGACAAAGCGTCCTTTCGTTACAATGAATTTAATACATATTTCCAGGTATCAAATTGCAAGAAAGAGACTGCCCAATGAAGTCTTGCTCCTGCTCCGGCGATGGAATGTGCTCCGGGACAGATGAATTGGCTTGCCATTGCCCATGCTCTTCAGAACTTAGCTTCGATTACTGTACAAACGCGTTTCCCTTCAGTAGGTAGGCAAGTGGTAAAAGTGTTCACGTATATAAGATACCGTCGTTTATCATATGACCCGTCCGGCCCCACTCGTGCGATCCCAGAGGAAACCCGGTGAAAGCTGACGCCTTTAGGGCCGGACGGGTTGACGTGTGCCTGTCTGGGCCCAGTACACTTGTGTGGCTTTGTTGCAAAAACATTGTTTGCTGTTGTTGCAAAAAATTAGTGACAGTAGTGAGCAAAAATGAGAAAATAAGTCACGTTTCTCGATGAATTGTGAGTTCTTTGTTCTGACTCGGAAAAACAAAGGATGAAATTTTATGTTAACTTTTTTAGTGGTTTTCCCGTGCGCGCCAGTTTATCGTATCCTATTCAGGTTAAAAGATAATTTCGAAATTTTCAAAACTTAGTGGTCGTACGATAAATGCTTGTTTACTGAGTAAGGTCAGTCTGTGCTGAAAAATATTTGGCTCTTGGTCAATAAGTACATTATGGTTTATGGGCTACCTCTTGTACCCGTTGTCATATTGTCACTTTTAAAATGACTTTTAACGATAACTGTAGAAATTCTTGCGCGCTCATTGGTCGCGAATCATTGTCAAGAAGCAAGAAGCGAAGGTTATTTATTCTTTTCCTCGATGCATGTGCGTGAGCGGGCGGTATTCTACAAATCTTGCAATCTGATTGGTTCCGAGAGCGAGCCGTATTCTCGGCCATTCGGTGGGCGGTTATCCTATGTGTTGCATGTTGGACGCCCAGAACCTTCTTAGCTTCGTTGCAACTTTTCATTAATATATTTTGTTTTGTCGACTAAGCAGCATTTATAGGCAAAGATTTTCGCCACGACCCTTAGCCGATGAATAACTTATTCATTCTTTCTCTCTCTCTCTCGAATCATTTTGGTTTTTCCGCAAAAACTGATTTCAAAATAAATTTTGTGGTACCGAATGTGTCAAGAGAATGTATTGAAACGTGTTCATAACTTTGGCTTTGAACATTATTGACGTCACTTCTATGATTAATGTAGTTGTAGACAATGAAAAATTGTGGTGGCTTGATTTTCATGAAGAAATTTTTAACATCGAAATTTTTATGTTATGCGACGAAGTTTTCGGAATTTGAACCGCGAGTTACATGATCGATTGTTGCTTTGTTGTTGTTGTTTTTATTTCTACAAAGAAATGTCAGTAAGTAATGGATGGCAACAGACTGTTACCCTGACTTGTTTTTGTCGCCCACTCATTTTATGCAAAATGGTAGTAGTAACCCATCAAGCCGAAAAACTTTGGACTTATGACCGTACGGTCGTCCGTACAAGTGCTACTTTTAGCATGCACGGTTAACTGAGCCGCGGGCACGCCAGCTTTATGGCTTTGTCCAGTAGTCTAGTGGTTAGTACACTGAGCTCCAAGTCGGAAGACCCGGGTTCGACTCCTGGCCGGGGTAAGGCGTTGTGCCCTTAAGACGTACAGAAAAAAAAAAATGCGAGCTCCGCTTTTAGGCTTAAAGTGCACCTAAACCCCAAATTTTTTTTTCGCTTAACGAAATAAGCGTATTTTTTGGAGTATTTCTGTGCAAAAATTTTTTTACTTGCTCAAATCTTCAATTTTCTGTGCCCAGTCAAAATATGGAAAATCGGCAGCCATCTTGCCCCACGACCGAGTTTAAAGAGAAATGGCTCTAGCGGATGATGTGACGTCAAATCGAGAACACGAAAGTCTGCATTTCACACATTTTCACTTGTTTGGGAAGGTTGTAGTCGATATTGTCCGAAATATGCCGACTAAGTGTGATGTATGAGTAATGTATGAAGCGCGATACTCTCTTGCAAATTTCGCACGTTGCTACATCCTCATACAACACACTTAGTCGGCATATTTTCGGACTATATCGACCACAACCTTCCCAAACAAGTAAAAATGTGTGAAATGCAGACTTTTGTGTTCTCGATTTGACGTCACATTACCCGCTAGAGCCATTCCTCTTTAAACTCGGTCGTGGGGCAAGATGGCGGCCGATTTTCCGTATTTTGACAGGGCACAGAAAATTGAAGATTTCAGCAAATAAAAAAATTTTTGCACAGAAGTACTCCAAAAAATACGCTTATTTCGTTAAGCGAAAAAAATTTTTGGGTTTGGGTGCACTTTAAGACAAGTTTAAACCAAAATTGTTTTTGTAGATTGTAACATTCTGTTTGTTCCTACAAAATAGAGTTGGGAAGATTTATGTATATTTTAAGGCGTTTTTATGAAAACAATTGTTCCATTCGAACCTGTTGGATATGAGATGAGTGTAGCCAACTCGGCCTTACGGGCCTCGTTGGCTATTTATCACCTCATATCCAGCGCGCACTCCTGGAATAATTGTTAATTGACAACAGTTCTCGACCGATGAGCGAGCGAGAACTTTTACAGTTATCGTGTTATACTAAATCGATGATTGCCTCGTAGAGTCCCTCTTTGTCCCCCGTCAAGAAATATTTTGTCCGTCGAAAATGTTAACGATCCGCATACAACAGGATTACCAAAGTGTTTTGATCCACGTTGCGTTACTTATCCGGACTGGGAATCCTGTGCTGGGGTCGTAGGTTGCTACTGGTGTGTACGCGACAAAAACAACAACTCACTTACTACCAAATATTGCTCTGACAGAAGTGTTTGTTACGGTAAGGCGAGTATGCTTCCGTTTATTCTTTGATATGACTTATTCTCTGTCACGGGATCGGTGTTCACAAGTCACGTTCACGGATAAAACCTCTCCATTGCCTATGCAGGGAATTTTTTAATATCGTCTAATAGGTATTTTAATCTTAGGTCCGATAGGATAAAAATCTTCTTTGAAAAACTCAACTGGAGATGGGTGAGCACTTTATTTTTTGTCCTATAGTGACCACGGTGTTGCGTTCCATGTCACTTTCGGGGTTAATGATTTAGGCTTTGGATCTTGTCAAACTCACTAATTTCAAGAGGGAACACGCTTTTTTTCCGGTGACGTATATGTATGTAGATAACTTGTAAAGATCTCGTAAATCTAATATGTAATTCAGGGGTGCAGCTAAGGGAAGGTCCTGGGGTGTTAGTAGAGCCCCCCCCCCCCCACTTCAACTAAGAGATATTTTTAAATTCGATAAGACACACCGCTAACGATTTAGAAGGTGAAAAGGATGAAACTGGAGAATCTACACAGCTTAAAAAATGTCACTTTAAATTTGTAGCTTAAAGCGTGGACGTCTACCTGATAGTTGGATTGATGATGTGGTTGTGATCCCCACCTCTTTAAGAACTCCTTGCTGCGTCTTTGCAAAAAGACTAAACTGTCCTCTTAGACTGTTTGCCCTATCGACAACTAAAGAGAAACGGGAAGCCGTTTTGTTTCCTTAAGTCTCATTAGAGGTGGAAAAAACCTCACTGATCACTTTCAAGTTAGCCAGTGAGAATGGGCTAAGTATTTTACTCTTGCGTTGTACACTTTTCACATCACTAACGTCTGTATTACTTTCAATTATAACTTCAGTCGTAGACAGTCTAACAGACGATGACAAAAAACTGTCGGGAGGAGCTATCGCAGGCATTCTTCTTCTCGGATCACTAATGTTCCTCATCATCATCACTGGTCTTCTAATTTGGTATCGCAAATTTCGCCGTGGTATTGAAGACTTGCCTGCACAAGACGTCCCTGCTGAAGACTTGCCTGATAGAGCAGTAGTTCCTTACGAGGCTACCGCACCTCCACGTGACGTGGTATACGCGGAATTGCCCGGAACCCGCCAGTAGTTCCCGTAGTTAAATTGACATGTGAGCTTTCATTTCGTTATGTAACGATTGGATTTTAAGTTCGAGTTTTTCTGCTAGCGCTAAAAATATATAAAACTCAACGTAGAAACTATGAAACCATGCTAAGCTCAGCAAAGCGTAGACATCATGGCCTGCATTCTTTCCAATCCACTCTAACAGAAAAAGTCCACTTTGTGTCTACTGACTGCTTACCTGCTTGCAATGCGGAAAGAAAATCCTACTAGTGACACAATTCGAGGTAAAGTAAAGGAAATTTTTCTGTAATAGCAAATAGTATGGGCTACTGTGGCCCAAACGTGCCACGACAATTTCACTTTAATCACGGCAATTTCAGTTTAACTACTGCAATTTCAATTTGACCACGGCAACTTCAAGGTAACCACGGAAATTTCAATTTGATCACGGCAACTTTACTTTTACCAAGGCAATTTTTAATTTTTGAGCGCGGCAATTTCAATTTGATTCATGGCTCAAGTTGTTTCGCGACACAGTCAACGGAGATTTAAAATATAAACTAGTGAGCAGTACTTCTGCGAACATTAGTTGTAAAACTTTTTAATTTCCGACGCGTTTCGTCCAACTGTCGTTGACTTCTTCAGGGAGTTTTGCAAGTATAATTAATATTATAGTTTATTTTTGGAAAATTAATTGCCGTGGTCAACTTGAAATTAATATTGCCGTGGTTAAATTGAAGTTGCCGTGATCAAATGGAAATTTCCGTGGCTAACTTGAAGTTGCCGTGGTCAAATTGAAATTGTTGTGGTTAATCTAAAATTGCCGTGATCAAATTGAAATTGCATGGCATTTTTGGGCAGCTGTAATGGGCGTACTTGGCGAGAGAAACCTTCAAACGTTGTCCCGCTCCTAACTTCGAAGCATGGAAACTAGTCAACGGCACAAAGGTTACTGGGAGAATTAAAATGGCGCAGACTTTAGCCAGTTATCAGCTTGGAGAATTTGCTCGTGATTCGTTAGTTTCTGGACAGTTGTAAGGTACAATGAATGTTCTTAAACCTGTAATGCTACCACCAGGCTAAAAATAAAACTTGAATGCTTGAACTGAGGTCCTGCTGATCTGATCAACAGTGGAAAAAGATTTTCCAAAAAGATTAGCTTCCCTATAACTGGGACGTCGAAGTTTTCTGCGGCCAGAAAAGTAGTTGGAGAGACTGGAAAGGAAGTATTTTGACGAAGGACCTAAGCATATGGTCCTTAGTAAGGTATTGGTGTGTTTTGTCTAACAGGGGTAGAGATCAACAACCAATTCCCCATTTCAAAAACGAGTGGGGGAGTGGGTCGAGTTCGCCGCGCAAGTTTGTCTGGGATCGTTACTCAAGACACAAATCTTTGTTTACTAAATTTGTTTACAATGGAGTTGTGTCCCGAGTAACGATCCCATACAAACTTGCGTGGCAAACTCGACCCACTCCCCCATTCGTTTTTGAAATGGGGAATTGGTTAGGTCCCTGAAAAGGACCGAGCAATATTGGATGCTGTCAAAGGCATGCGACTTGCCAAACTTTCATGTCAAATTTGACAGTGCAAGGGGCAAAAAATATGGGTGACAAGTTTACCAAGATAACAATTTTATAATTTGTGAAGCTTTGTGAAATAATTAAATAATCAAGATTTATTTAATTATGTATAAAATTTATTGATAGTTTTATGTGAATCATGTCTCTTTTCTTAAATTAAAAATGTGTGTCTTCACATGTATATTTTTGGTAGGTTTGTTTGATATTGGGCTTATAACCCATAATGTTTTCCTGGCTATTTATTCACTAGCTTTGACTGTATAATTTAACAATAACTGTTGTGGTAATTCTGTCTAAACATTTTAAACTAAAATTGGTTTCCTGGCTATCTATTCACTAGCTTTGACTGTTTAATTTAACAATAACTGTTGTAGTAGTTCTGTCTAATTATTTTTTGCTAAATTGGTCTGAAATCTAGATATTTAGACTATGGTGACTTATGAGCATACAAAAGTAACCAAAACGACTACTGTGTTTATTGCAAGGGATTCTGTAAATACTTTTAAGGTTCATGGAGAGACCCTAGCTAACTTTGATTTTATCACTTCAGTCAAATAAAATCACTTTAAGTCGCCTTAAGTTGCCTTAAATCGCCTAAAGTCGCAATGTTTTTTCTGCCAATTTTGCTTAGGTCGCCTTAAGTCGCCTTAAATTTCCCAAAGTCGCCCAAAGTTACGGCGACTTAAGACCCCAGAGTAAGCCTACCTGTCATGGCCTTTTGTGTAGTTGTTATCCACCAGAGCTTTTAGAGAGTGATTGTAAAAGGCGAAATCCCTGCCTAGCCAAGCGTTGTAGTAGATTACGTGATCCTTTAGATAATTCATGGCATTACCTAATCCCTTGTACTTAAGGCTTAAATAGAGCTGTTTTGTAGAGCTTTCTTTGGTCAAGCCAGGTCGAGTCCGTTCTAGCCAGGTCAAACCCAGTTTCGTCAGAAATAAATCTGTTCGGTAGTGCTTACAGAACAAATCTACGTTGGAGCCAACTTTGTTGCTGCTAGTCATTGTCTCAAGGATAGTCAACAGCCGTAATAGATCCCGACGTTCCCGCAGCCAGCAACTACCCCCAGAAAAGCCTTTTCCCAGAGGAATTTTATCGAGTTGTTCCTCTAAGTCCGTTTATCTGTGAAGGCAAAATCCTGTTTTCACAGTAGATTTTCTGTGAGAACGGTATTGTTGAGATTCAGTCAGAAAGCGAGCATTTGTTGGTTTGACGATTGGCAAACTGGCAAAAAACAGCATTAAGAATTGTTATGGAGAAATAAAAAAACCCAAACAATCTTGCTCGAAACAGCTAAATTAAAGGCCAGGTAAGGCAAAGGATTTGACGTGCACTCGCAAGTACTGGGCTTTCAATTAGTGCGAGACTAGAAGGCACAGATGAGAAAGTAGGCAGACGAGTTCTCGTTGACGCCATGTTGTTTCGTCAGGATACAAACAGAACTGGAAAAATCAGGTAAAATGGTTCTCCAAACAGAAAAGTTCGAATAACGCAAGAGTTACCAATTACACACTCCAATTGATGCTTCGTTTTTACTCCTACTTTCCTCCCAGATATTCGCGTCGTGGAAACTCCCTTGGAACAGTGCCTGTTGTTTAGGAAATATAAGGTATTGTCACCATACAATAACGTATCAAAAAGTCGAGTTTAAAGAGAGTCCCCTACCCTAGCCTTGAGGTGGTTTCTAGTCTCTTACTTAGACCTTCTCGGCCAAGCAGGATCTGGTTATGAGATTAGGTAACCACTGAGTTCTCGTCCATGTTTTTAAGAGCATTTTCAAGCCAAGTGATTCTTACACATCCTTTTGGATAACTTGGGATAGCTGATCCGGGCTGCTTTAGCAGTCCTGAATACTGACCAGTCGATCTGATCACTCTGAACAATGATCAGTTGGCTGAACAAGGAGTCGCTTGCGACATGATGTGACAACAGATTCGAGCTGCACACTAAACAGGGCATTCCCCGAACATTCCATATGAAATGGCTTTTAGTTCAAAGGAACACAATTGACTAATTAGGCACAAAGGTGTTCTCGTGAATTCATATTCCAGGTTGGTCATTATCATCCAATAATTGGCTACACTCTTGTTCATTAAGGTAGTGTTCCCTTCCCTCTACTGCTATCACAAGACATTTGTCGGACAATTCTCTTTACTCAACAGAAGCTCCTAAGATGCGTTTTTCTGTGCGTGTGTGTTTCGCGTTAGGCAAAATTTATTTTAGCGTTTGATAATTTAATTGCTTGTAGGAGAGACTTTGGCGACATGCTGGGGCTGTTCCCACAGCTTACTCACGCGATAATTATAACTGAGCAACCTGTTAGATTAGATGCAAGCAATCAATGCACCCAAGGATGTTTTAGTTTGTGGAAATTTCGTTAATGCACAAGCCTGATACAGTGGAACCTCGATTTAACGAAGTGTTTGTTATATCGAGGTTCTGTGGCATACATTTTACTGTAACCGTTTTTGGCCTTGCTGAAACTGATGTATAGTTCGTTACACCGAGGATTTCGTTATATAGAGGTTCGTTAAATCGAGGTTCCACTGTACTGTGTTAAACCTGGGTAGCTATCTCCACTCAAAATTTACCGAAAAAGTATGAAAAAAAAAAAATTTTTCAGTTTTAGGCTATCAAAAGATCCAGGAAAACCACGGGAGCCGGCAGTGTTGAATATTTGGTAAAATGTTCAGTTTTCCAGGATTGTAGCGTCTTCACTTCAAAGTCTGACATGAAAACGAATGCTAAAAGTCAGCCAAATTTTCTAAACTTGAGAACGATGTGCTGAAACTAACAGGCAAAGTCAAAAGCACCGCCCTTCCCCGAAGTTGGGGCTTACGTACGGCGATTATGATTTTGGAAATAAAGGCTGTCTTTCGAGAAATACTGGAAATCTTATGAACGCCATAAAGTTTTCAAAACCGATTTCGTGCGGTATCTTCCATTTTAGAAGTTTTGTGATGATGACACATCTGTGTGTTTGATTTCACTATTCTACTTAGGGTAATGTTCAAGTCTTCT
Source organism: Stylophora pistillata (assembly GCF_964205215.1). Classification (NCBI taxonomy): domain Eukaryota; kingdom Metazoa; phylum Cnidaria; class Anthozoa; order Scleractinia; family Pocilloporidae; genus Stylophora; species Stylophora pistillata. The sequence continues at coordinate 45,863,351 of NC_142519.1, forward strand.
GCCAGTTTCCTCACAACTACAGAAAGGAAAACTACAACACATCTGCAATGAGGGATGAAAGGAATTCTTGGCTCCAAGCTGGCTGGGAACATCTGAAATACTTCGTTTGTGTGCTTGAAGGGCGGGGTGAATCTCTCTCATCACCCATTTGTGGTCTGGTCTATCTGAAGCAACTGGAGAGCTCTCTGAAGGATCATTGCTTACATCAAAAAGAAGTGGGGGATCTTGAACCTTCACATGATCCCCAAAGCACCCACAGACTATTCTTTTCCCAATACACGACTCTGTTCCTTCAGTCCATTTTGGCGTTACAAAGTGAGCCTTCCACACAGAGTCACTGTCCCTTGGATGATAACGAACAGCATGCACTTGTTTCCCACAATAATGAAAAACAAAGTCGTGAGAAGATTTCTGTGTCTGGTTTGTCAACAGTGAAAAGAGACCTTTCCCGTCAATAACTCTGTCCTGTGGAAGATCTCCACCAGTCAGTTTAGCAACTGTGGGTAATAAGTCCATAGAACTGGTGAGCTGATCAATTGAGATCCCAGCTGGAATGTGACCCGGCCATGATGCTATTGTGGGCATCCGCACAGCACCATCCCAACACTGTCCTTTGCCTGACAATGACAACAAAAAATGAAAATTTAACATTTTATGGTAACAAGGTCTCTCTATTGGACATAGGGATTAGTTCCATATCCAAGTATGAAACTTAAAGCGCAGATTGGAGCATTGGGACGAGTTTCCAGATGCTAGAAACCGCTACAAACTGGAGTCAGGAATAAGAAGTAGGAGAAAACAGACAACAAAATATTGTAAGCCACCGTCACGATCACAATTTCGTCGGTTATAAACCGACGAATCATTGACTGGTTTGTGAGTTTAAAAGGTCGCTATGTGGCTTTTCATCTTTGATGAAACATCATCTTAAGCCACATGTACGCTGAAGTTAAGTGTTATTACAAGTTACTTCAGTTTTCTATGCTAAAGACCATCTCACACAAGGTGAAGAGGGGGAGTCCCAAGCCCCCAACCTCCCCTCCCTGGTGACAGGGTGACGCCCCTCTGAGTTCCTAAGCTACAGTGCATGTTCAATTAATATACCCTCGGTTCAAAATAAAAAAGAGGTAGGAGGGCGAGCAGAAACAGAAAAAATATGTCCTTAAAAGCCGAAGTAGAGTTTCTCTACCATTTATATGCACTTGTGCCTTATCTTTTTTTATTTTTCAGTCTTACCTCCCTTGAAAATCCCGCTCCAGCCACCATGGTATTCACCTGTGTTACTAATTTCTTCTAAGTGCGGTCCATTGTCAGATGTGAAATACACAAAAGTATTCTCCTTCAAACCCAGTTCCTCCACAGCGGCCATAATCTGACCCACGCCCCAATCCATTTCCTCTACATTGTCACCATAGCGACCATGAACACTGTGATTGACAAATGCTGGTGTGCTAAACAGGGGAGTATGTACCTTCGCAAACGACATGTACAACAGAAAGGGGCTGCCTTGGTTTGCACGTATAAAGTTAACAGCTTCATCTGTAAACCGTGCCGTCAGGTTCTCCAAAATGACCGGTTGTTCCACAACCTTGTAATTCTTCATTACAAAACAGTTGAATCGAGGTGTCATCGTGTCATATCTTGAAATAGAAAGGCTGAACAACACGATCGTAGTTAACAGAAGGACGCAGGTCCTCTTGCTCAACCAGCCAGTCAAGTAGCCAATGAATAGTGATATTGCAACAACTGAAGCAGCTATGACAATTTTCGTTGGCGTGAGTCCCTGATGTGAAAACGACTTGGGGTGCTTACCACCGAAGAGACAAAAGTTATTGTTGCTTAATGGCAGACCATAAAAATAATGAAAACCTTGCTTCAGAGGATGGAAATGAAAGTCGGAGTTGGAGGAAGAATGAAGACCAAGATGCCACTTCCCTATCATCCCTATGGTAAAAAAAATTGTCAAAGAATAAGTGAAAACGCGAGCAGTGTTGAGAGACCAGCCATTTCTTATCGCCTGGGGGAAGGGGAAGAATTTCTGGGAAATCACATGTTTTCCAGGGGGATGGAGTGGGTATCAGTCGTCACCAAACTGACAAAGAATAAGCAATTAATGCCAGCAGTGTTAAGAGACCAGCCACTGCGGGAAGAGGGAGAATTTCTGGGGGGAACTACATACTTTTCAGAGAGGATTGAGTGGGGATCAGTTGTCACCAATCTGACAAAGATAAGTAATTAATACGAGCAGAGTTAAGAGACCAGCCATCATTTATCGCCTGGGGGGAGGGGAGGAATTTCTGGGCGATCACATGCCTTTTTGGGGGGATGGAGTAGGGATCAGTCGTCACTAACAAACAGTATAAAAGGAGGACTGTAGAAAATTGACTGCCAATTAACTGCTAATTAGTAGGGATCATAAAAGTATTTAAAAGCTTCATCCCATAGCCCACCTTTGCCCCCAGGCACAGCATCCCATATCCCACCTATGCCCCCAGGTACAGCATCCCATATCCCACCTTTGCCCCTAAGTACAGCATCCCATAATCCATATCCCACCTTTGCCCCCAGGTACAGCATCCCATACCCCAACTTTGCCCCCAGGTACAGCATCCCATATCCCACCCTTGCCCCAAAGTACAGCATTTCCTTATCGGTTCAGTGATAACGAGGATCAAAAAGTCAAAAAAACAGCCAATGAACGTGTTTTCTTGTAAAAAAGCGAAATTATTCAATGTCATCGACCACCCAATGAAGACTGGAAATCTGGCTGTCGTAACTTTGTGTTAAATTAAAAGTAACCCAGCGAGTACTCGAAAGATCATTCTCGTTCCCAGATTCCCTTCTTTTGGTCACGAGCTCCTTGAGTAACGGCAGGTAAAACCAAGTGGCTCCGGCAGGAGAATGGTGAGACATGTGCCAGAGATCGGCTAGACCATGATCAAAAGCACATTTCCCTTTTCACCGCGAACGCAGATTTGGAGAGCCCTATAGTACAGCTTTATGTTGATGGAATTTCAAAGTATTTCATATTAACAAGAGACGTTATGGCCCCCCTAAAATCTAGTAAGGAACGTGTGCCCTCCTCAGTCTTTTTTTTTTTCAATTTAAGGAGTGGGGGAAGAGAGGATGGGATTATGGACAAGTTATTATCTCCAGGTTACTTAGACCCTAAAAAGCTTACAACTTTTCATCTATCTGAAGAAGTCATTTGATAAAGTTAACTCTCTTCCCATGTGAATGTTTTAATGTTTTAATGTTTAGTGGAACTCACTACTAATCGATGACCCTAATCGATCTGAACAAATTGTAAACAAAAAATAGCTTATCCATTCTTCTTTCTCACGTGACGTAACACTAATTGCGCACACTGGTATTCAAAGGTTCTGGCCCCGGTTGTTCAAAGGATGGATAACTTCTTATCCGCTGGATAAATCGCTATCCAGCGGATAAATTTTATCCATGGCGTCATATCGGTTGTTGAAAGCATGGAGAGCGCTATCCACTCGCTATCCAGCGGATAAATTTTTCCATGGTTAGGTAGGTAGTATAAATTTTATCCACCGGATAAACACAAATAAAATGGCTGCTCGACAGTTACATCTTCTTCGCTGTAACCTTCCCGAAAATCAACATCGAAGAAAAAGGAATTTTATCGCCGCCAACTCGATCCGTTAGAAACATATACAGACGCTGAATTGAGATCCAGGTATCGTTTTGGATGATAGGCGATACAGTCTATCGTTGACCTTGTTGCAGACGATATCGCTCCCCAAACAAATCGCAACCGTGCTGTTCCTGCTATAATGCAAGTCCTTATCACCCTCAGATTCTTAGCTTCGGGTTCGTTTCTTCAAGTAATTGGTGACACTTTTCAGGGATTTGACAAGTCGACTGTCAGCCGGATAGTTCGCCGGGTGACATTTAAAGCCTTGACTGCAAAGTTAGGCGACTCATAAAATTTCCGTGCACTCGTGCGGAACGAGACGAAATAAAGCAAGGTTTGTTCAGAATAGGTGGTTTTCCCTGTGCTATCGGGTGCATCGACGGTTCTCATGTCAGAATAAAGGCCACTCACGAAAACGAGCCGGACTTCGTGAACCGGAAAGGATTTCATTCTATCAATGTCCAGGCAATCTGCGACCCTCGAGGTAAGCAAGTTTGTGTTGCTCTCATTATTTGTATAGCAAAGGGTAACATTTCGTTTAACCCAAGCTTTACTATGCTTACTATCTCATGTGTATTTCTGGTATTATTTTGTCCCAAATATGAGCATGAAAGCCGAAGAATTTCGCTTTAAAAATTGTAACGCTTTCTGTCACGTAAGGAGGAATGTGCGAGTGATTGGCTTGAGTAACGCATGTGACATGTATCGTATAACGCATGACAGGCATGTACACAATTTACGACGAAACGAACTGAATGAATTGATTGAAATAATTGAGTTTTCGAACCGTGAGATCTCCCTTTCCATTCTGGAACTCTCAACTGTAATCGATCTTGTTGCTAACAAGTGTTGAGCTTCCGAATGGTGACTCGACCGCAAGGAATATATTCATCGGTGATCACTTGATGTGTTTTCCAACATGGACATTTTTCAGTGGACTGTGTTGGATTGAGTGCTGAAACATAACATTACAGAGCATTCTCTCGCTAAGTAGCATTGTTTAATAACATGTAATTTGCTGTTACTCAAAGATACATGTCAAGAAATCTCTTGGAATCTACCATTCCAAGAAAAGGGATAGGTTGTAGTTAATTGATGTTGGTTATAAACTGTGGTTTAAATGCAAGCGGCAATCCAGTTTCGAACACTTCGTTTTGAAAAAATGAATTTAAAAAAATCTTACGATTACAGCTCCAAATTTAGGGTCTGTGTGTATGCTCACATTACGAAACTTTGACGGGAATACAGTTCAAGACTAGGAAAACGTACACTTGCACTATAAATTGCTAATTTTTTTTTCACTGGGAATGTTGTGTTGGACGTAAAAACCATTTGTGTTGCATTGAATGTAATTGAATTTTGTAGAAATGTTTACAAATGTTGTGGCTAGATGGCTTGGCTCTACACATGATAGCCACATTTTTCGAACGTCAGCCATAGGTCGTGACCTGGAAGGGACTGGTCTGGCAGATGGTGTACTGCTTGGAGATGGTGGATATGCATGTTCCCCGTTCCTCATGACTCTCTATCTCAACCCCAAAACACCACAGGAGGAATGTTTCAACAGAGATCACAAAATAACGCAATATACCATCAAGCGAACTTTTGGGGTGTTAAAAAGGAGATTTCATGTGCTGCACCCTGAAGTAAGGATGGCTCCTCACAGGGTGTGCTCAATAATTGTAGCTTGTTGTATTTTACATAACCTTGCTATAAGTTTAAGGGAGCCAGATCCAGAGGACTGTGAAATGGATGATGAAGGGTGTGCTCCTGACCTTCACAGTCAGTATCATGGCCGTGAAACTGGTAATGCTGTCAGGGAGCACTTTGCTAACACTTTTTTTTAAGTTTTACATAGGGGGCTCAAGCTCAAACATACATTTCATTGCAAAAATGTTGATATGTACTGTAAATGGTATGGTCCATCAACAATGAGACCCAATGGCTTTATGGGAAATCTTTGCATAGTTACAAGATTAATGCATTATTTATTTCACTGTTCATGGAAATCTTTGATGACCACAATATTTTCCTTTCAGGAAAGTGTGGATGGCTGCTATATACAACTAACTGTGGTTATTGTTTTCATGTGTAACAATAAAGCCTTGGGTGTCATTGTTCACTGCTTACGCTTCTTAGAAGTCAGTGTTTTTGGAATCAATTGTATACTCTTGTGAGAAATAGTTAAACTTACATTACTCTTTTTATGATAGTCCAATGTGTATCTTTTGCAAAGTCTCTAATTTCATGATCAGCAACACTGTCTGGTCATTCTTGCTGGCAGCTTTCAAAGATAAATGTTTTTCATGGATTGGACATTCCTTTAAAATGGAAAGGCATGCTTTAAACATTTTTCCTTATCTACCCCCATGTTCCAAGAGATGTTGGAGGAAAAGGAAATATTAATATTTTTTCTTATTCAATGGTTTTCATAGTTTGTTTTCCTTTTTCCTGGAAAAAGTCTTAACCAGTGAAGAATTTATGTTTTGACGATCTTTATGTTCAACATTGGGATAAAGTGAGGTTTGGCTTTCTTCTAGGAACACCTAATACATTCTGTACATTCTACTTTCAAATTAGATCATTCACCTTTTTTATGCTCATCACACCCAGTTCTGGCTTAAATGTTTGCTTGAAAATTTGTATTGTGATCTCTGATTATTTCTCACAAGTTCCTTAATTAAAACTTAGCAAAATTCTTGAATGTGATTGTTTATCATGAGTCTTGTATGACCACTTATAGTGCAGTGTATGCATCATGCTTGTTATAAGACAGTTTAAGGGAAACTTAACATGTCATGCCTGTGTAAATGGGCAAATTGCATTAAGGGCATTTACTGCTGTTGGGTCTTTTACCAAGTGTACTGTTGTTTTTGTAATGAAAACATACAACCAATGTCCAGTTTCTTTCTCAAATTTTGTCATAGTTTTGATTAATTGGTAATGGGACTTTGTGTCGATATCCAATTCAGTCTGTAATCAAACTCATGATTTAAGAATGGGACTCGACTGCATTGGACTCTCTTGGTCATATTACCACTTCTAATTGTCGTCATTTTGACCTTGTAAATGGCATCTTAAGGCAGTAAAAGGTCAATCATCCAGCTTAAACTGAATGGAATCATGTTACCATATTAAGAACAAGTCTTTTTAGCCAATAGATAGGGGCTTCTCTACTTTTTCAGCATTACTTTGACAAAATGAATAAGCCCACAAATTTTTATTGGCAAGCAGCCTTTTATTGTCTTTTATCCATTGCCTCTTTATTCACTCTGTAATTTATTGAATTCAAAGTGAGGAAGTGGTTTTAAAGTCATTGGTTGGTTTCAACTGCAATTCTCAATATATAAATGAAGATTTTGTTATTTGTATGACTACAGAAAAAGTGCCATGGAAGATTAAAATTGCTGCTTCAAGCATTGTTTAATATCACATGAAATGATCAATGAACTTTGAACTTCATGGTGTAAATTAATTGTATAAATATTTCTTAAAATGCCCCCTGTTTTCAAAATTAAATTTTCTTTTGATATGAAAAAATATAAATTGTGGTTAAATCCAAGAAATGCTCAAAATTGCTTCGGTGTAACTAATTCTTGAAAAAATATATTTACATGTAATTAATAAACTCCACTGAATAATTAGTTTTACATCATAGAGATGTAAATATTAGTTACATGATGCATTTGCCTTTGCTTTATATCTGCAGTTTCTATTTTACCAATAAACACATGCATGTACAGTTAGTTTATTTTTTTGGTTTTAAATTGGTAGAACTGTTTTTTTTTTCTCTTCATGTCCCTTCATTTGAGAGCATTATAACAGGAAACAAATTCAAACTCATTTGAGAATTGAAAATTGAAAAGAAAAAAATTTGAATCACAAAATTATGGGCCAATTAATTTGAAGCATTGGATTCCACCCTACCACCCCTTCCCCCAGGCTGGGGAACCAAGGGCATTCAACCATCATCTGTGCCTGGCTGGGGTTGGTAATTTGAACTAGAATTGTTAAGTTTTTTCAGTGAAATACAAGTATTAGATCTTTAACTAAAGCGGAGATTATGGTAAAAAAAATTCACTTCTGTAACCGAAAATGGCTTAAGAAGAAAAGGTATAGAAGGTCTAGATTTAAAAAATTTGGTCGAGGTGCACAAAGTCCTGTTGGCTGATTTTGGCTTTTACAAACGGTTGGGGAATTTTAACAAATTTTTTTGCCCAAGGAGGGGGAGAAAGGAGGGGCAGGGGCAGAATTTGAACAAACCAATCTGAAATTTTTAAAGGGAGGGATGTTAAAACTTCCAACAGATTGATGAATTAGTACTAAAAGGAAACCAAATTAAAACCAATGTGATTAAAGCCTGTGTACATTTCTGGGGAAATGGTTTATCAGTGGATTGAAATTATAGGGAGCTGAAAGTAACAATCCATAAATAACCAGTTACATGAGTCACAATCAAAGCCATTTCAGTTCAATTGTATAAAGATTGATTCATAAATTATTTTTGGACCTACTTCAAGACTCAAGCTCTACAATCCTTAACATTTCATTCTTTTTTAGTTTTAGATTTTCAATTTCTAGGTCAAGTTTTACATTTTCCTTTTTAAGGACTTCACTGTGCATTTCACTCATGTCATCAATGGTGACCTTTTTTCTTGAGTTTGGCTTGGCAAGTATTGCTGGCTCCTCCAATGGTACTGATGGAACTATATCAAAATTCATACTGGGGCAATCTAGCTGTGACAGTTCACTGGGGTCTGCAGATTCACAGGTGTCTGGAAGTGCGCAGTGTGAAGCAACAGGGTGAAGTTCACTTTCCATTCCAAGAACCCCTGTATCCACTGTTGATAAGTCTAAAACTTGTGCTGCATAGAATTTGTACAAAATGTAATAAACCTTTGATTCCTATATGGTGTAAGTTCTGACCATAAATTGGTACGCATTCCTTGAAAATTACTCTAGAAAATTTGAGTTAACACTCCTATTAAATTAAACAATATATTTATAATAATAAAAGGAATTAATTTCAATGACAACAATTATCAGCAGTCAAGAACCTTTAAAATGGAGAATTTTAGACAAGTAGGTCATCTCTAAATACACTGCGGACTGCCAAGGAAACTGTTCTGAAAAAAAAAATAACGCTCTCTGATATCGATGATTAAGGTGGCGTTTGTTCACTTCGCAATCAAAATGGAAAACAATTACGAAAAATGGGCCCGAATGTGTGAAACGTTTAAAGTGTAAGTCGAGAAGTACTTTTCGGCCACGATACAAGAGCAGCTTAGCTTTCTCGATCGATTCAATTCAACAAGGGTCCGCTGAATTTTAGAAACGTAGACGAATTACAGGGATTGTAAACTTTCCAAAAGAAGAAAAATCACCTGCTAACCTGCGTCATGTTTAAACAAAGAACTGCAGAAACAATCAGCACATTGTGGTAAGTATCATCGTGAGTCAACCAACTTGTAAACATTAGTGGCTTACCTGAATCGATACCGCCCAAAATGCCGCTGAAAGACGGATCCGTTTCGAAGAGCCCGATAATTTTGGATGTGGTAGCCTTTGGAGAAGCCGGTTTCTTTCCACCCCCAGTCTTCTTTACTGCCGTGGCACATTTGTTGTGCTCTCTTTTAGCTCCACTCACCATTCCTCTCCACTTTTCTTTTACCTCCACAACAGTTCTTTTGGAAACTCCGAGGGCATTGACTTTCTCGGTTATTTCCTCCCATATTCGCGTTTTGTTTTTATTACAAAGTGTGGAGGAAAATTTACTTTTGATAATGTTTATATTTTCTTCTGCCTCTTCCAAAATAACTGCGCATTCGGCGGGTGTATAATTGGGTTTTCTAGCGCGCTTTGCCGCGGAAGGAGCAACATTTTCTGCCATGTTGTCTCGCCACTAGCACGCGCGAGCGAACAGATCACGCAACGCCTGGGCTGTAACCATGGCAACTGCTTGGATAGCGAGTTATCCATCGGATAGTTATACGTCTCGCTATCCGTGCTTTCTGCAACAACTTTTTATCCGCCGGATAACTATCCAGTGGATAGCCTTTTTATCCACCGGATAAGCTTATCTGGTGGATAACTTTATCCATCCTTTGAACAACCGGGGCCTGGTGGATAAACAAACGATCTTCTGGTGGACGACACAAAGCGCCGTGAGGGGTTACCGGTATTCTACGGTGGCCCAGAAGGGTCAACGCTCCTACTTGAAAATGTAGTGTCGTTCTGTAAAAATGTAACTGTTCCTTTTAGAATTAAACATCTTTCCTTAGAATTCTGCCATCGTTCCTTGTATATCTGCGATCGTTCCTTAGAAATATTATACCATGCCAGATATATTTTTCGTGCAACCCAGCCTTAAAAAAAGTTACGCGTTACTTGACGTAACAGGTAACACAGAAAGCCAAACAATCAGACAAGGTACTAACATGAGAACATGACTCAAACAACTCTTTGCCCGTACATCAATATAGCTACAGATAATAAGAATACACACCGTAACAGATCGTCACAAGCCAGTACACACAGTAACAAGGCGTAACAAGCCGTCACGAGTAGTAACTGGCCGTTACACACCGTCACAGATCGTCACAAGCCAGTACACACAGTAACAGGCCGTAACAAGCCGTCACAAGGAGTAACTGGCCGTTACACACCGTCACAGATCGTCACAAGCCAGTACACACAGTAACAAGGCGTAACAAGCCGTCACAAGGAGTAACTGGCCGTTACACACCGTAACAGATCGTCACAAGCCAGTACACGCAGTAACCAGCCGTAACAAGCCGTCACAAGGAGTAACTGGCCGTTACACACCGTCACAGATCGTCACAAGCCAGTACACACAGTAACAAGCCGTAACAAGCCGTCACAAGGAGTAACTGGCCGTTACACACCGTCACAGATCGTCACTGAAGCCACTATACACAGTAACAAGCCGTAACAAGGCGTCACAAGTAGTAACTGGCCGTTACACACCGTCACAGACCGTCACAACCCAGTAAACACAGTAACAAGCCGTAACAAGCCGTAACAAGCCGTAACAAGCCGTAACAAGCCGTAACAAGGCGTCACAAGCAGTAACTGGCCGTTACACACCGTCACAGATCGTCACAAGCACAGTAATAAGCCGTAACAAGCCGTCACAAACAGTAACTGGCTGTTACACACCGTCACAGATCGTCACAAGCCACTATACACAGTAACAAGCCGTAACAAGCCGTAACAAGGCGTCACAAGCAGTAACTGGCCGTTACACACCGTCACAGATCGTCACAAGCCAGTACACACAGTAACAAGCCGTAACAAGCCGTCACAAGTAGTCCCTGGCCGTTACACACCTTAACAGATCGTCACAAGCTACTACCCACAGTAACAAGCCGTAACAACCCGTCACAAGTAACAACTGCCCGTTACACACCGTCGCAGTCCGCTACACACAGTTACAACTCAAGAGCGGCAAAGAGGTATCTGGGATCGTCGGGACGTAACAAATCACAATTCTGGCAACGTACAGAAGAGACAGTTGTTTACCTCTTCTCCAGACAAAGAGTGCAGTTGTGTTGGTACTTTGACCAAATTTAGACGGATTCTCTCTGATTGCAGATCTCAGCCCGAGGACACTTTATTTACGTCGCAAGCAGGTTGTGTTCCCTACACCACTGTATGCACCGGTCGTGATCCGAAACGATATGACATGTTAAAAGAAATTTCACCTTTCGCTGTTGTTGTTCCCCTTTGCCTCTGGTTGTTGTGGATAAAGAAGATGAAGAACATTTGCTTTTTGAGTGGTATTTGGCCAATCGTATATAATAATAAACGCATTCTTGAGTGCAAAGGAGGACGCAAAGGGGACCGTCTGTGCATTATGTCAACGTACATATTGTTATGAAGATTATTTCAGTGAAAGGTAAAATAAAAACTAATCAGTTTTAATGGTAATTTTCAACTCAGTGTTTCGTGTGCGAACCACAATGGTTAAGGCAATTGTCTGGTAATAAAGCGTTGACTAAAGAGCGATTATATAATTTGGTTTCAGCGAAAGCATTTGATCCAGTTAACCGATATCTTTGAACGAAAAGCTAAAAATAAACTGGGATACTGGAGAAAATGGAAGCTGAATGAATTGTGTCAAGATGAAATGTTTGACTTTCTTTCGGCCAAAATTTGCCGGAGCTGGTCTTCCGAAAAATTTGCGAAACTTGCAACTTGCGGGATTTCTTGAACGTTGTTTTTTCTTATGGTAGGATTCGGACCTAAAAGGTCAATGTACATGTTGTACATATTTTTTTTCTTTTTGATAAATTTATTTAAAGCATTTTATTACGTTTCCATAATACTTTTGTTGAAAAAAATAGTTACAATAAACGAATTTACTTTCGTTTATAGTAACTATTTTATAACTTACTCTAAATTGATTTCTATTTATTTTTTTTTAACAGGACCCGCATTGATAGCAGTTTTATTTCCTAAACTGAAGCAGCAATCCTGTATAAATATGTTTAAATTATTATTATTATTATTATTATTGTTATTATTATTATGAAAAAAACAACTAGACACACGCACAAACACCCGTAGAGATAGAAAAATATTAAGCTGAAAGCCATACTCAAATCTTCTACAGAAAATACAGTTACCCAGTATATAAGGCAGGATTTGTGCCTTTGAGACGTACACAAAAAAATAAATTGGATATATCAACAAAGTTGAAATGGCAAATTGGCCACCGTAATGATTACAAAAGCTGACGTTTCGAGCGTTAGCCCTTCGTCGGAGCGACGAAGGGCTAACGCTCGAAACGTCAGCTTTTGTAATCATTACGGTGGCTAATTTACCATTTCAACTTTGTTGATATATCCAAATTATTTCGTTACTCCCACCGACGCAGCCCCAAACAGTTTCTTTCGAAAGTATTAGCCTTTTATCACAAAATGATAAAACTGCGAGCTCCGCTTTTAGGCGTGGCTAGATCGATATATTAAGTCGTAAGGACTTTACACACCATGACAGGTTGTAACATGTCGAAATTTATCCTTTATCAGTACATAGGTATCCTGATTCTTTACATTTGGTTACTAACCAAGGTGAACACCCATTTGTACTTTCTTGCAGTGCTTTCAATAAGATTTGAAATAGGTGGCTACCTCGGTACAACACCCGCCGGAGAGCGACTTGATTGCGACTTAGCGTGCTGACTGCGACTTGAGCGCGGTGAAATATACCCGGCGACTCGCAACAGAATAGCCGCCGGAGCTCCGGCGGGTGCCAGGTCTTATTGAAAGCACTGTCTTGTGCCTTTTAATTGCTCTTTGTAGATTTCATGAATAATTTCCCTTTTCGTGCGTTCTTTAGCGAATACGTTTCTCTTGAGAGTGATACATCATGTCTCGATTGACCCTTTGCAAACGCTTATCTTCAAACCAAAGTGTTCAGCAATGAAAAAAGGAGGCCTAAGGCTAGGCTTTTAAGGCTAGTTTTTGTTGACAAAGTTTTTCTTCTTCAGGGAATGATTAATGAAGGGTATGAAATTTTAAACTATCTATTAATCTTGTTTTCACATTTTTCTTTCCAAGCTCCGGAACTGAAGTAAAGCTTCTAAAGGAAGTTTTACGTCACGACATAATAGTGAATGTAATCGTAAATGTGTCTTAGGCATTATCATTGACGTATTATAATATTGAGGCACTCGACGAGAGTATATTTCAAAACCACTTTAACATAGCATTGTAGAACGTATTTTAGCATTTAAACGGTTGATATACACATATTTTTTGCGCCTAAATATTCGTTTAAAATTAAGAATTTGTTCATGGTTAGCGTGCGTATATCGCGTTATGGATGCGCTCGGGAAGTTTTGATAGCACGAAAATGCGGGCTTTTTTCGGTTTTTTTTTTTGAGATGGTAGGATTAGGACCTAAAAGGTCAATTTCGGTAAAAAGAAATGGGCATTTATTCGCTGGTTTCTTCCACATTACAGAGAAGGAAACTTCAATGCAGCTTAACAAGACGGCAACTCTGCAGCCACGTAAAAAAAAATCACGTCATCTTATTTATGCACGGGTGTGCGTAAATAAAGATTTTCTTCATAGCGGCTCAATATGACTTATATAGGGCAAGTACGCGCGCCATGTTCTAACGTGCAATTATACCATTTTTTGCTCTTTTTGAAAATCCTAGGAGAGGCAGTCCAGCAAGGAATTTTACAACAAATGTTCCCAAAATGCTAAAATGTAAATCTGCAATCGTCTTCCTAACAGATATTTCTCCGAAAATTGTCGTTAGGGTATCCCTTTGACGTATCTATTGTTCTGTTATTCTCTCACAACCGACAGAAAAATACAACTCGTTAACTTGACTACTTCATTTACTGAAGTAACAATCTTAATACGGAGCGATATCGATAACCAATAGAATATATATCCACTTAACATAGCAACGGAGTGATACTAACACCGATACCATGACTTATCCTAGAGCTCTTTAGAGTAGCTTAGAAGTTGACAAGAACAATTTTGAAGAAAAGACTAACTTCTTTTACAATAGTGTTGAATCGTGACAGTATTTGGTTGTGACAGTCGGCACCCTCGATTAGTCCTTTATCACTGGAATAAGCTCCCAACATTCCTCACACTAACCCTCTTCAAATAGGCACCCACTTTGATTAAGCCACGCAAGTTCTAAAAACTTGATAAAGCTTCCAGTGGCTCGTTTTCTCGAAAGGCTCGTTAACTTTTAGGGGTGGAAATCAACTTTTCAAATCGAACTAATATGCAAGTAACACCTTGTGCGGACGTCCGTACAGTCATAAGTCACAATTTTTCGGCTTTATGGGTTACTACCATTTTTATGATAACGTGCTTCGCTGCGAGCGCGCTGCGAGCTCCACTATAAAGACTAACGATCGTGGGTCCTGACCAACAAGCGACTCCATTTTGTTGCATTGACGGATAATTTTTTCACGTAAGATAAAAAGCAATCGAAACTTTTATAATAATAATATTAATAATAATAGTAATGATAATAATAATAACAATATATTATTATCAATATAATTAGTGGACAAGGCGCGTAAGACGGTAACACTACTGGAGATGAGCTGCCCATGGACCACAAAGACGAGGAGAAGATCATGAAGTACGCCCCGCTTCGTCTAGAGCTCAAGAGACAGTACCCGGGTTTTAATATCATTCAGTACAACATAATCATCGATGTCCTGGGAGGGTACTCGAAAGACCTCAAGAAGAGCGTCAGGGAGCTTGTTGGATCAGAAACGAGTAGAGCAGTGTTAGGTAGAATGCAGAAGTCTGTAGTCAGCAAGTCACTCAAGATCTTTGAAAGTCATGTGTTGAAGACTTCATCTAAGCCATATGTTATTTTGATGAGTTTTTAAGACATTAGGAACTAGCCACTAGGGTTTTTTTTTAGAAGTTTTTTTTTTTATCATTTTGTATTAGTTTTTCTTTTGTTTGGGGGGGGGGGGGTACATATGTAAATTCTAAACATGTTAGCTGGCCACGTCCTAGACGCCCAGCTTTCGTGTATATAGGTTCTGGCATCCAAACGTTTTAACTGCCACATAATATATATATATATGTATTTTATTATTTCATGTTTTTTTATTTATTTCTTTATTTACGTTCTCAAAGTTTAGGAAGATTTTATTCCTACGCGCAGCCTGGGTTATGTTTATCGCCCCAGTCCCCAGTCTTTGTATGATCTTATGGCAAACATAACTTTTTAAAACTGTTGGATATTAATAATATTTTATTCAACTACATATCTGCTCAAACCTATGATACACGCAACAGATTTGACAAAGTGAACTGCGAGGCTATACCTATGAAAGGTTCCCTAACTAAACTGTAAAAACACGGATAAAAAATCATTAGTGCAGGAGAAAAATGACATCATTAGGAATAATATTTTGATGAAATTTTATACAACAACAACAACAACAACAACAACTTTATTAGGTACTTCCATAAGAAGTACACGGCATTATCTAAGTAAGAATAAGTAACAATAAATATTTAACATCAATTCGTCTTTAACAGAACTTCTTGTCTGATATTCATTATTTGGAATATAAAAGCAGAAATGAGTCTACATGTAGACGGATCAGCGTTATTAAAAAGAATAACACTTTAGAGTTATAATGAAATTTTTGAAAGCAAGGATACTTTCTTGCGATTTTGTTGTTAAGTTCTAATCCAAAACTATCATACAAAGGACAACGAAAAAGCACATGTTTTTCATCTTCAATTTCATTTTAATGGCAGAAAGAACAGATTCTTTGATTGACTGGGGTATATGGAGTTATGTATCTTCCCGTTTCAATGTGTAATTTATGACTGGCTAGACGGAATTTATTAATGGCAATTTTGTGTTGCGGATTGTTTATTAGATTTAAAAATTCTATTTTCTTAGTGTCTTTTTTGAATGAGGAGTAAAAGTCTAATTTTCTGTGTCCGTTAATTAGCATTAATTGGTGGTCCTCATAGATCTTCCTCTTTAACTTTAAATGAGTAGTTGTCATATTTGTATCGCTATTGTTCAAGTTTATAGAACTTGGATCACATCTTTTCAATAAGTTATTAATTGTCAGCGTCAAACTTACGAGGTTTCTATCAGCCAATATTCTTCGGTTAGGGTTAAACCCTAACCCTAACCCTAACCCTAACCCTAACCTAACCCTAACCCTAATCAAAGAGTATCCGAACGTTCTGCCATTCAAGATTCTAAGGTCACAGGATTTACAGAGGTCCAGCATAGAATGACCATGTTCATTACTTTGAGAATCAAAATTTTGACTCTTTTTTAGAGGATCAAGCGGAAGGAATATGTCGCCGGGTATATGTGAGCATTGATCAGGATCGATTGAGTCTGGGGATGAGCGAGTTCTTGCGTTGAAGTATCCCGCTAAAATAATGTGTCCGTCATGGCTAAATTGGGCAATTGAAGTTGCCAGAATATTAAAATGTCTTGATCAAAGTAAGAGGATTCCTGTGGGGGAATGTACAAACCTCAGAGAAAAATATCCTGATCTGTTTTGAAAAACATTTTATCTAGCTTTATCCAAATGAGATTTTAATGAATTGAAACTAGTTTGATGCGTTGCGTGTCAATAAATCTTAATCCACCGTTTTAGACCCTTTTGTTTTTAATTTGTTACCGTTAATTTCCTCCGTGAAGTGTGGTTTCGTAAACTAATCCAGTGTTTGACGATTCTCACAAAGAAGGACTACTTAAAGACATTAACCTTCATTTAATATAAATTTGGTAAGGATGGTTGGCTCCAGTAACTCGGCTTCTAGTAATGTTACTTCTACAAAAATCGAAACAGTCGTCAAAGTCTAGGCCACGTAGAGCAAACACTGCCTTAACATTCCACCACATGTAGGTATTCTCTTCCATGCTGAAGTGTGTTCCACGTTCTTCAAAATTACATCTCGCATAGTTCCCGATGCTTTTCATTGTACTTTTCGATCGCCAGCTTATCTTTAACTAAATAGGGCGACCATACCGGGCATGTGTATTCTTAACTTGGTCGAACCAATGACTTATAGAGCATAGAAAAAATTTCCTGTTCTTGCTACACACTTTACGCTTTCAAGTAGGCCCACCATTTTGTTTGCTTTATATACAGGTGCGTCCACGTGGTTCGACCAGGATAAGTCTCTTGACACCTGGACACCCAGGTCATAGTATGAGTTAACTGATGCATGTAATCGAGACTTTTAAGAAACCAGCAGCAGGGCGGTTTGTAGAATTATGACCGCGGTTAGGGTACGGGTTGGGGTCGGGGTTGGGGTTGGGGTTAGGGTTCATTCTAAATGTAGATCACAAGCTATACAACACCTGCATTGTGATCCGTAATCAAAAGATAAAACTTGGTAGTACCTGTTAAGGAAACAATATGTCGAGTAAATAAAAATAATCATTTAGTATGTTTTTGAATACGTGCTCCAACATCATGACCAATCTAACCGCACGCTTATCTCAATGTTTATCGCGCTTAATCTTTGCTCATTTAGAAGTAGTAGAAAAGCGCTGTGGAATACCGGAAAAGCAGTGTATAAATGATACTGTGCAAAGTACGTTAACATAAATCAGAGACGCCTATGAATGATTGTATAGAAGCCGGGGAATATGAAATCTGCAAACACAATCAGTTGTTTTCTCCTACGTGTGCAATGCATATGTTCTATCTGTAACATGAGTGAACCCAACACTTTGTTAGGTTAGGTCAACACTTTCTCAGTGTTTGTGTTAGGGGTCGACCCCTCCCTCAAAAGTTAAATGGTCAGCCCCTTGGGGTTAGGGCTAGGGTTGGGTTTGGGGTTGGGGTTCATTCTAAACGTAGATCACAAGCTATACAAAATCTGCATTGCGATCCGTAATCAAAAGAGAAACTTGGTAGTACCTGTCAAGGACAACAATTTGTGGAGTTTATACAAATAATCATTTGGTATGGTTTTGAATACGTGCTCCAACATCAAGACCAATCTAACCGCACGCTTATCTTAATGTTTATCGCAGTTGATCTTGGTTGATGTAAAAGTAATAACAGAACACCGCTGTAAGAAATAACGCAAAATTAGTGTATAAATGATACTTTGCCAGATATCATTACTTGGCACAGTATCATTACTGTACTTGGCACAGAGTACGTTCATGAAATCAAAAATCAGAGACGCTTATGAATGATTGTATAAAAGCCGATGAAATCCTCAATAACAATCATTTGTTACTCCTATTTGTGTAATGCATATGTTCTATCTGTAACATGTTGACATCAGTGAACCTAACACTTTGTTATCTATGTGGTTAATGCAAAGAGGAAGTCCTCGAAACCTCAGGTGCACCGTAGGGTTCCAAAGGGCTGGAATTTCCCTTTAAGAAATGATCTTTGGTGGTACTTTTTCAGAACACTTAGTGTAAGTCGGAGTACTAGAATTTCTTCGTTTGAAATAGTAACCTTCGTTCAATATCTCGTCGAACCATGAATTTGTCGTCAACGAGAAAGACATGGGTGTAAACCTAGAGGGCAAGAATGGCCGGACAGAATATGTCGAAAAAGTAAGTTTTTCATTGGAATTGCTAAAGCACATCGATGCCGGACAGCAAAGTGGATTTCTTTGCCAAGTATACTGCTCTCTACGCGAGGAAGGAAAGTAAGTAGCTTGATTCATATTAGAGGACATTGGACGGTGCGAAAGGCAAAAGTTACCTTTTGGAAACAATTGCTTTTCGCTCAGTGGATCATTGTAGGTCATTGGAGGTCATTGTAGGTCCTTTTAGGTCATGGTAGTCCTTGCGTGTTTTAGTCGTTACGAAAACCCTTAAATTTAGGCCAAGCATTTGCAAAAGAATTGCTTTTACTCTGCAGAAGAGTGGGTTATTAAAAAGGAAAATTCATTACCAGAAGAGGGAATTCCTGATTAAATTGCGCGCGAAACCCGATATTGCACGAATCGCGAAACCAAGAGATGTAATCTATACTGATTGTCGTTGCAACTTCTCCTTTTTTTACAGGCAGTGTTACTTTAGAATTCAGCGGGCACTTTCTGGTGGCCCAGGAAAGTTTTTGGAAGACCTGAACACTACCTATGGCTCTGGAGTGTTGACTTGCGATTTCGAGGGGCAGGAATTTAAGGCCTTTCTCAAATGGCTAATGAAGAACTACTTTCGGTAAACAAAAGTTTAAATTGTTATTTATTTATTGATTGATTTCATAACTGGTGCACATTGTCACAATTACAGTCCATACTAATAAGTTTATTGATATAATATTGTCTTGAATGAACAAATTTAGCCATGATACCATATAATAGTCTATACAGATTGGTGCTATAATATATCAAAAGTAGCTTTAATTTCAGGGTATTCAGTATATTTTACTATGATTAAGAATGAAAGAGAGTGATAGTGTTCAATATTGAAATGCCTTAGGATTTATTTCAGAAAATGCAGATTATCCAATTCCAAAGACACTTTCAAGGCTGCAGAATGTGTTGGAAGACAGCCAAACAGTGAAGTGTGGGTTTTCGGAGAAGAGCTCCAGCTGAATGGAGATGGTACCACAACTTCCCCGGAAACCTCCTCTTACATGTGGGTAAAAGAAGTTTTCAGTGTCGAAGCTGGCATTCATAAAAGGGAGCAGGCAGCTGGTCCATTACCTGTCACAAGGCTCCCTTTGTATGGTCGTGCACTGCATGAAGTTATTGAGGCACTAGTTGATACCATTCATGACAACACGATGGCTGGAATATTTACCATAGGTAAGACTCTACTTTCTGTATGTGAATATTATAGTTAACTTTTTATCTCACAGGTAGTTTTTCTTATTGTTTTTGTTCAACATGATTGGTAGCACCAGTATATAATCAACCAAAAACAAAAGTGACTACAATATATATATATATATATATATATATATATATAAATTCTTCATGACTCTTGATCATTTTGGTCTTTGATCACAGATAATTGTCAACTAATATTCTCCTATGCTTAATCACATCGAAACTAAAGTTCTTAATTGTTCCTTTCATTGTTTTCTCTTTGTCATGGGAGGCGCTCGATTTTTACTCCTTTGCATATATTACCATATTCTAAAATGAAGGAAAATCAATGTTAGACAATAATGGCATTGAATAAGTCTATTTTTGATTATTGTTTGGCAGACGTTTAAGTTCAATTCACAATTATGTTTTCAGCTGCAGTGGTCATTGGGCTTCATTATGAAGCAATTATGGATATGCTTGGCTACTGCCCAATTCCAGTTGTTTGTGGTGGCAACAGGTTAGGCAAGACAAAATCTGCCAGAGCTGCCTTAAGCTTGATTGGCAATGGTGGTGCATTTTTTGCATCGGTCAAGGAGCGCTTTATCCCCCGCCTTTGTGCTAGGACAACTGTGCCCCCCGTGATTGACGACATCAAAAAGGCAAAGCAGGTAGAAGATATTGCTGTGGGGTTCTTTAACAGAAGAAAGGATGGGACCTGTTTCTTCGAAAGCACACCACGGACTTGCCCGATTCTTACTTTGAATTGGGAAGTCCTTGATGCCCTGAACCAGGATCCAAGGTACTGTTAGCCCAGTACAACAAATTCTGCATGTACTAAACAGCAATAATGAAAATTATGTAATAAAAATGTTTATTTTAAATTCTTTGTGTTTCTTGTTTTGATTTTTATGCAGAGATTTTGGACGGTTAGTGTTGATACCATTTCTGGAGGGAAGGAGGAGTCCCAATGGACTTGATGCCCAGCAGAGGGCTGAAATCAAAGCAGAAGAAGTGTTTGGTCGTGCATCAAGTGCTGTTGGGCTTTTTGTTGGCCTAAGCCAGCAGCTTGCCCACATCCTGAAGACAAGGACAAAGGAAATCACATCTTCCCTCGCCCGATCAATCCCAGAGTTAGATGATCGTTGTCTAAAAAAGTATGGCATTTTAGTCTCTTTTGCTGAAAAGGTAAGTATTGTAAATTTTGAAAGAACTTGGATACTACACCCACCTGTCAAACTCCCAATTAAAACTAATTGAAGCTCAAGATTGCGATGAATTTTTGGTTTATAATATATCAACAGAATACCTGTCGAAGCTATGAATAAAATATAGTCAAATATTCAGTGGAACACCCTTGCGAAGGCATAGATCAGAAATATCCTCTCAATCTTTTTTAAGGTCATTGAAATGGCAGACATTGAGGGTTTGGAGCCTGAACTGGCAACACCTTTCTTCAAAAAGAAAGTCTTTCCAAGTATAAAGGAATACCAAGTAGAGAGCCCAAACTTTGCAGTGGTAGATGAAACCTCTTCTGATGAACCCCTAGTGATAGACATCCTTATGAAGTGTATTAAACAATATCAAATACCAATTCAACAGGTTAGCTCTTTTGTGTGCTTTTATTGTTTTATATGTCAAAGGACCCCCTTCCTTACTACAGGATGTTTTGGTTTGATTTTTATGTGACCTTGAAACCCTCGCATATCGTCTTTATATTAACGAAAGAGTCAATTAATGCACATGGCTTAATGTGGTTGCAGAACTTTAGGAAATCAAAACTGATGTCCAAATAGCCAACATCAATTTTATGTGAGTAGGGTTCAAGTTAATGGACATGGATTGTTTTTCATTCATTCATCTATATAAGTGTAAACCTTGAACCTGTGGGTGAGTGAGATTAAGGTAGGAATAGTTAGTCAGGGAATGAAATGATCTGCAAGCAAATTAATGTACAAAAAAATTGTGTTGGGTAGCATGAAAGTGTGAACAAGTGTCAACTAATTATAAAAGATAATAGTGCCTGGATCAATTGTTTATTTGTATTAATATTCCTCTTCTTTAGTTGTTAACTTGTGTCAATCCAAATGTGTCATTCAAAATGAAATCACATGGGAACCAGCGGTTCAATGGTGTTGCTGTCTCCCTTAAGTGGCTGCTAGCCCTCATTAAACAATACGGTGGAAATCCCCCACCTGAAGAACGTATACGGCAGGAAATCCACAGTTTAGCCATTGGGTTAGGAAAAGGTGAAAAAAAACAATTTTTTAATAAGTTCCCAAATGGCAAAACCATTACTAGAGATGCTGGCGGGGTGGCAGTCATTCCCAGGAGCTGTATCGTTTTGAAATGGACGTCATTTCAACCAACTACATGGGAATCTTTTTGCGAAGGTACATAAAACAGACTTTATATCAGGTTAATTTTCATGCAAAATATTAATAAATGATAAATACAGTTAAATGGCATGTGACATTTTCAATTTTTTTCTAAGCATTTGGAATAACAACAACCACTGCATCAGCACCACTGCCAGTGAGTCAAACTCTACCACCAAAAGCTGCAGTGGTTACAAATCCATCTTCCCCAGTTGCAGTGGATGAGACTATACATCCACCACCCCTGGCTGCACAACCTCAACTCTCACCACCCACAGCAGCAATCACTCTGGCTGCAAACCCACCATGCCAGGCTGTGCCAGCAGCAACTGAAACAGAACCTGCTGCAAGTACCTCACTGGCCCCTACTCTGCTGCCCCTGCAATCACAAACATCACCACCCCCTGTCACACTTACCACCTTGACTCCAAACATGGTATCCCTGGATGTTGTAGCGGTAACTTCACCTCAGCCTTTTGCAAGTTCCTCACTGGCCCAAGCACCAACCTCACCAGCACCATCAACAACTCAACTCGATGCATTTACCTTGCTGGCCTCTACTCCACTCTCCCACGCTTCACTAGCGTCAACTGCAGCAAAAGGAAATGCACTGGTCTTGCCACCAGCACCACCAACAGAACTACCTGATCAAGGAGGGCCAAATGACAGTGGTATTAGTTTAGATGGTAAGTGGAGTAATATTCAATGTAGACTATACAAATTTAATTTAAGCAAAAACAAAGGCAAATGTGACAACACATGCATTGTCTAATTGTACCCTGAGGGTACACATATACAATTCACACCTCCTTTTATGCAGATAATGAAAGTAAGACAATAATTAAAAATAGTTTTGCAAGCCTGTAACCAGTAATAGACTAGAACTTACAAAGCATCACTTTAGCTTAGCAAATGTTAACTTTTCCACAGTGGAATTAGGAGCCATAGAGGACAATGACATAGAAAACACTGTATGTGGAGGCTCCAACAGCAAATTGTCAAACCCTGCCAAAATACCAGGTACTGAATGTCATTTCTGCTTTAAAATTATATTAACCTCATGCAGCAAGGTTGTTCAAAGCTGACTTAGGAATTAATCCAGGGTTAGTGTGAAATCTGATCTCAGATCTGAAAGCTTCAAAAGAAATTCAGTATAATTCTTAATTATTGTCTAGAACATATATTTATAATGCTCTAAAAAAGGAACAGAGAAAATTAATCTGAAAAGAATTTTGCACAAAGGAATAAAGAAACGCGGATTAAAAATTAACCTTGAAAAACTGGGCCCAGATAGTTTTTTAAAAATTGTGCAGAACCCACTTTAAATAATAAATAGGTATATACGGTTATGATAATCATTATAGAGAAGTGCTTCAGATGGCAGAGCTGAAAACCCTAAGGGATCGGAGAGACGACCTTTGCTTAAAATTCTTTAACAACATCGTCTCCAATCCCTTGGATTGTTTGTACCACTTACTGCCTTTCGATAACTGAGATCAACTTATGGAGTTACGACAACGCAGACCATTTAGAATTTCCTTAAAAACTAATCGGTTCGGAGATACTTTCATTCCAGCAAGTGCAAGACATTTTAACTAACATTTATTATAATTGTATATGTAAATTAGTTCCCTTTTAGGTTTGATTTTATTGTATAGTTCTATTGCATAATTTGTACACCTTTGCAATTCAGCTTCCAGCTGCTATTAAGGTATTCTTCTCAATAAACGTCTATCTATCTATCTAAAATGTCTTGGAGGCATTTTTTTTAACTAAACAATTATTCCACTCGCACTTGTTGGATACGAGATGATTACAGCCAACTCGGCACTACGCACCAAGTTGGCTATCTATCATCTCATATCCAACGCGTGCTTATGGAATAATTCTTAAATACACATGTTCTGGTTCAGTTCATATCCTTGGTTTAAATGTGAACTCCTTTCTATTACAAACTATTCCAAATCCACACAAAAAGTGTCAACTTTAGAATCTCTTTATGGTGACCAATTCACACAATGAACTATATTAACACTATTGCATTACTTTGTAATACCCATCACTGCTGCAACATCAAAGTTTCTTTAGGAACTTACTATCCTAATTGAAAAATCCTTACAGAGATGTAGAAGTCTAAATAAGAGAAGCAGGACTTCAAATTGTCCAGTCAAACCTATTTTTGCTGGACACAACCCATTTTGTGGCTGGACAAACATCACTTATGTCTTATTGCTATAAAAATGCCCCCTTCCCTCCCTTGGCATGGTGACTCTTTAAAATATGTTAAAATATGACAAGGTAATTTCTGTTCGGCCTTCTTCCCTTCTTTGAACGTTTTAATATTATGACTCAAAATGCTACATTTTTTCCTCGCAAGTGTTAATGACCAGACAAAGTGTCTAGCCATCTAAAGAAATAACTGGACAAAGCACAAAGCTTATTTTTGATTAAACATTGTCTGTTGACCATCCATTATTTCAAACCCTGATAGAGTATATAAAAATGCATGCAGAAGTTCAATACCTCTCTGGTGTCTGTAGCTGGTCTAAATCATCCACAGTTGGTACTTGCTCACGAGATTCCTGCCTTGCAGTCTCTGCACGGTCTTCAGCAAGCTTGAGAAAGTAGCGAATGACATCCTCAAGAGATGCAATATTAACTTGCTGGCAAATTAGTTTGTACTGATACAGCTCTTCTTTAGCTACGTGGCTTCGCTTGAGATCAACGCAGAGCTCCAAGTACTTGAAAAGAATAGGTTCGTGAATCTTGTTTTGCCATGTGCGATGCTTCTTGCTTTTAATGACATCGTACAATGTATCCAAAGCTGGTTCTTTCTTTCCAACTTCAATAAACTCTAAATGATGGATTTTGGAAAAAAGTACATATTATCATTGCCAAAACAATTATAGAGAGTTATAAACTATATTATTGTTTGAAGATTGTCCCCTATGCAATGAATATGTGAAGTTCATATATTTTGAACTGCGGTTGTAGATACGTATGATGCACGATCCTCGCAGTAGAGAGCGCTATTTATGCAATAGCGAAAATCAGACCTGAAAAGAATCAGGCCTGTACAGGATTCGAACCACTGACCTCTGCGATACTAGTGCAGCGCTCTACCAATTGTACTAACAAGCCAACTGGGAGCAGGCCGTTAAGTTGATTCGTATTGTATCTGATTGATCATCACGGGTTTATTACGAATCAACTTAACGGCCTGCTCCCAGTTGGCTTGTTAGCTCAATTGGTAGAGCGCTGCACTAGTATCGCAGAGGTCAGTGGTTCGAATCCTGTACAGGCCTGATTTTTTTCAGCTCTGATTTTCGCTATTGCATAAATAGCGCTCTCTACTGGGAGGATCGTGCATCATAGGTATCTACAACCGCAGTTCAAAATATATAAACTTCATATATTCATTGTATCTGATTTATCATCACGGGTTTATTATGAATCAACTTAACGGCCTGCTCCCAGTTGGCTTGTTAGCTCAATTGGTAGAGCGCTGCACTAGTATCGCAGAGGTCAGTGGTTCGAATCCCGTACAGGCCTGATTTTTTTCAGGTCTGATTTTCGCTATTGCATAAATAGCGCTCTTTACTGTGAGGATCGTGCATCATACATATCTAAAACCGCAGTTCAAAATATATAAACTTCATACATTCATTGTATGTGATTTATCATCACAGGTTTATTACGAATCAACTTAACGGCCTGCTCCCAGTTGGCTTGTTAGCTCAATTGGTAGAGCGCTGCACTAGTATCGCAGAGGTCAGTGGTTCAAATCCCGTACAGGCCTGATCTTTTTCAGGTCTGATTTTCGCTATTGCATAAATAGCGCTCTCTACTGCAAGGATTGTGCATCATACGTATTGTGTCCTATCTTGCAATCAAAATGCTGCATGTTACAATGTTTTTTTGTCAGAAGCATCACTTTTCAGAAGGACTACAGAACTCCTGCATTGTGATGATATACTATAATGTTACCATATTTAAATCAAACTTAGAATTGGTGTACAGTCAAACTTCAATTATCCAGATTCGTTTTGGATAATCAAGAATATCAATATTAATTAGGAACAAAAACTTAATAAATTAAGAAAGCAACATTTAATCATGAAACAAAACATTATTACAAATCATTTCGAAAAAAGTATTGTCTTCATATTCACTGTCTGTTATAAATAACTCCGCCAATCATACCTTATTCAAATATTCTTAATTAGTTACAACATTTGCGAGCCCTGCTCTTGCATTTTGATAGCGAAACAATCTCCCCTTTACTTTTCAATGCTGTAGATTTAAAAAGAGTTTGGCTACAAATCTTGTCCACAACTAATAAATATCCATCACAAAATTGGGACCTCAGAAAAAGACTGGATAATAGAGAAATCTGGATAATCAAGGTCCAGATAATTGAAGTCTGTCTGTACTTAGCTTCTGAACATATTTTTCACCCTTTTCAACCAGGCAACTAACACAGCTGGTTAAGAGCGAGTAATTGTACCCTAATGATCGGGAAGAATTCTCGATGAATCAACATGCAGCCCGGTAAATGATAAGATGCCAGAAATTTTATTCCTTGTTCTGAGAATTTTACTACTACGAGGACTGTATGAGTATATGTAATTCTAAGGTTGGAACAGTTTCAAAAAAGAGTAGAAAGGGTTGGTAATCCATAGTCAAAACCAAGTGAAAGGTCTTGACTTCTCTCACAGACAAGCCACGGAAGTCAATCACAAAATTTGGGTGCCACTATATATAAAACCAACAGCCGTAGTGATTTTCGTTTCTTTCGCACGTAGAGGGCAGCAATTCAATAATCTATATGATATGTACGTTGATAATAATTATTAAGAAGTGTAAGACCTTCAAAGAACTTTAGAATATACGTTTTAGCGGGATTTCAGTGGTACCTGCAAAATCACGTGGTCAATATTACATGCACTGAAGTACACGTATAAATTCGATTTGAAAGCAAAAAAAATGCGAGGGACGGCAGATGAACACGTACAAAAAGAAAAAAAAGTGTTGTTAAGAAGTTGACCACGGGCATGAATCATGACGATTTCGTCCATGGTTTCACCGGCGATGTTACAAAATTAAATTGAATAAAATGTACCTAGCCTTCGGCCGTACAAAGGATTATAATTCTGTGAAAATTTCCCTTTAACCGCTCTTAAAGCCTTTCTAAGGAGTTTAAGATAAAATTTAAAAACTGATGGTGTATGTAGATCGATATTTCTTACCGTTCGCTCTTTTAAGAGCATTTTCCGGTCGCTGAAAGTAAGCTGGCATGATTAACACACGCCGTCCGTTTCCCACCTTCGCAGGGAATCGTAGAGAAGTGACCTAACTGACTTGTGGTCTAGATTTTGCCTCGTTTTCGAAACACGTTCCATACACGCGCGAAAACTCGCGACAGAGGCGCGTGTTTCCACGCGACGTAGTTCTTCACTGAAGATCACACCAAGCAAAGGAATAATAAATATTACAAAGATATAAACAAAGGATTGAAACGGAGGGTAGTCGGGGAGCATTCACTTATTTCTCCGCTCCAGAGAAAATGTATCGATTATTATTGGCTGAAGATATTTGGACAGTCCCAAACACAGGAAAGGAAATAAAGAAAACTAGCCCAACCCTGGAAACAAAGCTTGGTGTCCTGTGGTGTAACATATAAAAACTACTTTTACGAGGCCAATAAATCGCATTTTCTGCTATATGCAGGTAAACGGCTCGGACAGAACTCTTTAGTCAACTACTGTTCGAGACCGATTCCGAGAACACCTTCGCGACGTAGAAAGGAATGACAAGGACGCATCTAAACCAGTTGCTAGACACTTTGATTTGCCTAATCATTCTAGGCAACATATGGTAATCTGCAGTCTTTTCTTACATTTAGGTAGCTCGGAAAGCCGTAAAACTCTTGAACAAAAGTTTATCTTTCAAATCGGCATTCCACGGGTATCAATGAACGCTCTAGATTCTACTATTTTAATCGTGTTTTCTCGTTACCATGTTCCCAACAATAGCGTAGCTTCACTTTCTGCATATAAACCCACACACAACCCACAATTCCTCCATTCGCTCTGACGAAGGGCTAACCCTCGAAACGTCAGCTTTTTTGCTCTTCATGGCGGCTAATTTACAATTTCAACTTAGTTGATATTACCAAATTATACTGTTCGAGGGGTTTGACGGTATTTCCTGGTAAAAGGCTAATGCTACAAGGATATGCAGCTGAATCGGATCGCATTTTTCACGATTGGATTGACTATAATCACGAGAGCATAACATAATGGAGTTGTATTTCAAATAGATTTACTTAAATTGGGCTCGCTCATTTTCGGGACTTTTGGGGAAAGAAAATTCTGGTGAGTAGGGTTTCAAAAATGATTCGTTTGTAAATATTTACGATGAGTAAATGAAGTGTACCAGAATGTTTGTACTGTAAGTAAAAACAGATGGTTTTCCACATTCGGTTTAACAAATGCGCACACTCATTTTAGGATGACCTAGTTTAAAGTGGCTCTATAAGGTAAGTGCCTGAGCAGGAAGTGACTAATGGATCGCAAAAATTACACTTGCCAAAAACTGACTAAAATGGGGGTCTATAACTGGCCACCGAATAGACAAAAAAAAATAGGACAACGACAAATTTCCAGGAGAAGTTTACTAACGTAACCTCCTCCGGGCATGATTTCACGTCAGCCTCTATCTGCATATCTAGGAAGGCAGCGCTGCTGAAAGCGAAGTTTCCCCTCCGATCAGGGCCAGGTACACCAGGTTGTCTGCCCCAAAATAAAACAATATTTGCCGATATCTCAGGTGCTGCTAGTTACAAAATGGGTGATTCTTTGTCCAGTAATGCATTGTGTTTTACATACGGTATTGCCTCGAATCAGTACCCCTTTCGAATAAGTGCCCCCCTCCTTCTTCACTTTCGTAAACTTTCCTCAACTAATGGGGAATAGTTTTATTACAATCTCTATATTGACGTCTACGCGGATTACAATGTGGATTTCGTTTTACTGTTAAAGAATTAGCTAAAACAAAGTTACTGTAACGATAGTTGAAAACGTAATAAAGCGCTCCCCCCCCTCCATTAAGCGCCCTTCCCTTCAAGCAGAAATTCTAATAACCACCCGGGTGTTAGCTTTGCCACCAAACTTTTATCCTAATTTCCATGTAGCTTGTACAAACCAGCAACCGAACCGCTCACAATCATTGTACCTTGTCTGACCGAAAAACTAGAAATGGATTGAATACGAGAGACACGGCTGGTCGTGGAGTGTGATCGGCGCCCTCCGAATGAAGCTGGGCTGTCGTCATTAATACACGACTGACATTCTCGAGGTTCATAGCGAAGACATTAGTACGTGAGTCACTACTAAGCATAAAATTTTCTCTCAGGTTTACCCTGATTCTACCCTAGCTCGCCCAAGTGATCAGATTTCAAGTTAAGTCAGTTTTGAACTTTATATCTGATCACCAAATTACAAACGACCTAAACGTTATTAAAGGTCAACAGTATGATATGTTCCACTTGCTTACCTAGCTATGTACAGCCTACCCAACAGGCTGCTGTGCTTAAATTACCTTGTCCCTTTTGCACTGACGTTTTCCCTTGCACGCAAATGGTTTCGACTTGTCACGTGCCCGAAGCCCCAACTAAATTTGAAAATACTCATGTGATTCTCTAAAGGATGTTTTTAAACATTTAATTCCTTACAACTAAAAAAATTGTTTCTATAAATTGGTCTGCGATGTGATTTTATAAGTCACTTGCAGCCATTTAGGTACTCAGATTATCAGATAATCAAACAACAATATTGCTGCAAGGCGGACGATATAACTCAGCGAAAGAAAAGCCAAATCATGAATTATTTGTGCACCACCTTTTTAGACTCCTCGCCAATCGCCGCCAGACCAGTCCAGGGTGTTGCAGTTACAATCCTGACATACGGGATCACGATAAGGTATTCTATAGGGAGCACAACTATCGATTTTCCTTGACCACGGATCTCTGTCACCCGTGCAGAAAGGATTGAATTCTCCAATGACTTTGTCGAAAATACCTTTCACCACATCTGATGGAGTACATGATGACATTTTCCATGCCATTGCTACACACACTTTGGCCTTGGCACGTACTCTGCAAGAAAGCAAATGAAACTTTAGGATTTATAATCCTTGAAATTTCTATACAGCAAGAAGCTGTCAAGGTCCAAGGTTTCGCGGATGTAATATCCTTTCTTTTCAGTGAGAATAAAATCAATAGCGGAGCTCGCAGCGCGCGCAGCGTAGTTCCATAAATATAAAAAATGGCAGTAGTAACTCATCAAGCCGGAAAAATTTGGATTTAGGACCGTACGGGCGTCCGTACAAGGTGCTGCTTTGTAATCTATGACGCGCCTCTCCGGAATTGGAAATTTAAACCAGAGCGTCTAATGATCAAAATGATCTAATTATCGGTTGTTCAAGGGATTGTCAACTTATTAAAACTAAAAATGATCCAGAACGTTATACACGTGCAGTTGAAAAAGGAAAATCGATTTACTACCTGCACACGGTGTTGCTCGAGATGTTGAACTTAAAAAGGTTTGAGAATTCTCTGGTGCACTGGTCTACTTCCTCCCTGTGGGACGAAGAACACGGGGATAGAGAGGACAATAGAGGTATTTCCAGGTCTAAACCATAACAGTACATTTTCTGAATCTCTCTGATAGTGGCAATGTCCTTTGGCTCTGTAGCACTGCCACAGGTGACAGCTTTCTGAAAGGAGCGGTAGTATAATATCCAGAACTGGAGACTTTGAAAAACCAAAAGTAAAAAGCATTATAAAATCTTTAAAATGATACAAACGCTAACATAGATCATTGATAAGTTGGTTAAGGCAAGAGTAGGTAAACATGCAGGGAATAGCTCCTTTTTTTCTTGAGTAATCAATGTGAAAGCAGTGGTGGGCTATCACTGATAACTGATAAATAAAACTTTATATGAAATGCATCTCTGTACAGAGCGCTTTGCGATGGAGTGTAGTGAAACCAAAGTCAAAGTCATCACAGTGGCCAATTAAAAGAAAGGAAAATTATCCTTAAGAATCTAAGAGGTGAGAACTCAAATTAGAACAACCAAACTTCCTAAAGCGCCGGAAAACGCGGGCGTCCAAGCTGGGATTGGATTTAGCTTGGCGACTAATTTAAGAGAGTGGTACGAGTTTACTGGACCATTCACCGAGCGGAGTAAAGTAAAACTAAAGCAATCTCGGATTACTTTCAACACTTAATTAAAAAGTTATCTAGTTGGTAATTATTTTGAATGCGATAAACGATACTAAATGGGAAAGTTGTTGTCAATTAAATCCGGCTGAACAGGTTATGATTGCGGAGGTATTGACATACAATATTTATCCAAGAAAGGTTAAAAAAAAAAAGGAGCAACGTCCACTTTGATATCTTGGGAAAACGCGAGTGACCCTGGTGCGATTGATTTTAGTTTTGCATGTGACTGACTGAGAGAGTGGCGCAAGTTTTCTGGACCAATCACAGAGCGAAGTAAAGCAAAACCAAAGCAATCTGGGATTACTTTCGACACTCCTTTGAAAATTACTGTTCAAAAATCACTTTCTTACCCGCAATCTACATCATGTCCTTGATGCAACTCTTTAAAGAAATGTGACTCGTATTCTCGAAGGGTGCAGTAATAGTCCAAGAAGGTACAGTTGCCAACGTTAGGAAGGGCAGCATCACTTTGTGGCAGACGACCTGTAAATCAGACTTTTAGTCAAATCACACGACGAAACCATCGCTAATTTTTGTATTTGCTGTCTAGTACGTAAAACATTGTCATTAAAACAAAAAAACTTTACTCCTTTTCGGCAATTTACGATATCGAGTACACCACAGAACGGTCACGATGGCTTCCTACCGATGACAGTTGGAGACTTACGATAGCTTCAATTTCAGCATTTTTAGAAAGAAGCCTAAAAAAGAAAGTTATACTGCCCTCATTTCACTCAGCATAAGAAGCATTAATTCTTCGAAACTTGTAGCGGACACGTCTGTAACCTGACTTCCTCGTTTGGAATTGTGTGATTATATAAATTTGCTTTAGTTACCGCATTGTAACATGATGTAGTGTTATTTGGATGGCATTTAGTACTCAGTCTCAAGATTTCAATAATGGTGTTCAACCAAACTAAACATTGATATAAGGACGGAGTTGGTCACAAAATATTTGACTTTTAAAGGGTGGGGATCTGAGGATCCTCCTAAAAATAGGGTTGAAATTAATGGGCACCCCCTCTTTTAATCCATGTATATGCTTTGACCTATCTCCTCCCCTTCAATATTCAGGGGTATATCAGATGTCAAGTTCAATACCAAAATGATTGGAAGAGCACGTGTGACAGACTCAGAATTGCTTTATTTTGAGGAAAACTACACATAAAGCATGAAGTTTGATGATTATCAGAGTAATAGAGGCAAAGGGTGTATTCATAATGAACAAGCTGAAAGTGGCAAAACAACGAACTAGGTGAAATGGTAAAACCGCTTTCTAATATATTACGACCCAATAGTTCTTTCCTATACCAATTAAGCTGTAGAAAATGTGGAAAAGACGTTAATTGATACAAGGTAGGATCTATAATTCACCTTTTTTTCATCAAGTGCGTCATATCCTTCATCAACAACATTTATTATTTATTATTAAATAACATTTATTATTTATTTATTATTATTAAACAACATTTATTATTTATTATTAAATAATAAATGTTGTTGATGAAGGATATGACGCACTTGATGAAAAATGCATCCTCGGAGACCCAGGGGCTGAGTCGATTTCAAGTTAGGGCATGAAGAGCCCCTGGGGACATCGTCTTACAAGACTAGTTCCAAACGGTCGCAGTCGTTCTGCCATCTGATTGGTGCCAGAAAATCTTTGTGTTTTTCTGCCCAATCAGAGTGAAGTGTGCTTTAGAGTCCTTTCGTGTGTTTTAACACGGACATATACTAGTAGCTCAGTTGCTCGCTATGTTTGTTTGGACCCTGTGACGGAGATTTGCTTGAGGTGAAAAGTTTCAGTCTCAGAACACAATGTAAGAGAAATCGATCAGATTGTCCGCGAAAATCTTCCTGGAATTTATTCTGAATACTTTCCCAGGTATCACTAGAGGACGTGTTTTAAAGTTTGCGAGGTTTGTATACAACACGATGGTTGCAGTCATTGATATGTCGCTTTAAACGTTAAATGACATTTAACGTGAAGTTATTTCGTCGCACGGGCCACGCAGGTATGTCGAGCAACTGGCGCTTTCGCCTACGAGCTTTCTGCTTTCTGTGCGCGCCAAAATCTAATCTTAGTAGTAAAGTCGTTCACAATACGTCCAATGTGGCAGAGAACGTTAAGTTCGTGGACGACCTCCAGAAAGTGCTAAGAGAAAGCTCGGCTGTGTTTCCGGTTAGCTAATTAAAATCTGAACATTAACGAGAACATCGTGTGAAGGAGAGATGTTTTCGGGCAGTTACCGAAGGGGTTTGGAAAGAGTTTAATCTTTCAACTGCTGCCTAGAATGTTGAAATTCTTGAGCTAGGAAGGCCACGGATTCTCTTCTTGTTCCTTGGCCATTATCATTTCACCTCTTCTGTCGATTATTGAGGACCAAGTTAAATACCTTTGATCATTGGAAATCGATCCGATGCTGTTTTCAGTGGGAAAAGCAAAACCAGAGACCAAGAAATATTGGATGGAAAGGGCGGGTTTGCTTTATTGCGAATGTCAGCTTAGTAGTACAGTGTCATCTACCCGCATGTAATAAGCAAAAGTTTCCACCCCTGGCTTTTCTTGTTTTTCAAGCGAAGATGAGATTAGATTTTGGCACGCACAGAAAGTTGCGCAAGTACCAGTTGGTCGACATACCTGCGTGGCCCGTGCGGCGAAATAACTTCCCGGGACTGGCAAAGTTTCAGTCACAGCAAATTATGCAAAAAATCTAGAAAGATTTAAGCTTATTTCTCGTTTAAAGTTTAAAGCGACATATCAATGACTGCAACCATCGTGTTGTATAGAAACCTAGCAAACTTTAAAACACGTCCTCTAGTGATACCTGGGAAAGTATTCAGTATAATTTACGGTAAGATTTTCGCGGACATGATCGATTTCTCTTACATTGTGTTCTGAGACTGAAACTTTTCACCTCAAGCAAATATCCGTCACAAGGTCTAACCAAACATAGCGAGCAACTGCGCTACTAGTATATGTCCGTGTTAAAACACACGAAAGGACTCTAAAGCACACTTCACTCTGATTTGGCAGAAAAACACAAAGATTTTCTGGCACCAATCAGATGGCAGAACGACTGCGACCGTTTGGAACTAGTCTTGTAAGACAATGTCCCCAGGGGCTCTTCATGCCCTAACTTGAAATCGACCCGCAGCCCATGGGTCTCCGAGGATGTGAAAAAAGGTGAATTATAGATGTTTTACGTTTGTCAGGTATTTTTGCGAATAGAATGGCAGAGACATAAGCAGCCTCAAGGACAAAGTGATACCCATTGAAGAATTCAGCATGCTACTAAATAAATGGATAGCACTGATTTACGAGGCCTTCACATTGTACGGCAACAAGATTTTCATGTTTGGAGACCCAAGTCAATGTGAACCTGTTGGAGGTGGCAGTCAAGTACATTAAAACTATCTTAATCCCATGAATATCTTTGAAATGTGTCCCACAATTAAATAAGACTCTTAAATACATAAATTTGACTAGCCGCTATGACGAGGAAACACATAAGATACTTGCTAATCTTTAAATACAGGAAGAATATGGACTCATTCGATCCCGTCGACAGAAAACTGTACAAGAATACCTGTTATCTGAACGCAACTAAAATAAAGGTAAACACAGTGTTGTAATAGTTTTTGTGAAAATAAAATATATGAGACGACTCATTTCAAATGCAACGGAGAGAGAGAAAGATACAAAGTATATTTGCCAGAATGCCTTTTATTGCAACCCGAGACATAGAAGACGGAAATGTATTCAACACAATGGAATTCATCAGCGATAACATGTACGAAAGAGCTGTTTTTGTAGAGAGTGATGAATCATATCGAATTTGCCGAAAACTTCATTCCAAGCTTAATGTTCTTTTGTACAAACACCAAGGAAGGAGAGTATCGATGAATAAAGTGTCAATCGGATGGACAAGAAATAGCTGTATACAGCATCATCAAGAACACGTCTGTTCGATTTCGTTCACCTGAACTTGAAAGAGTTGAATAACAAGTATGTCGACAATTATTATTATAACATAACCAAAGTAAAGCGCGCGCTCTCATTGGTCAATTTAGCGTCTCCCATTTGGGTGTACGCTGCTGACGTGAGTAAATGCAAAGACTATTTTTCCGCGCGCG
>NC_142519.1:46079112-46109112 GCF_964205215.1 Stylophora pistillata
ATATGCAGTTAAGAAGCAACAACATGATAACAATGAGCTAAAAATAACTGGAGATGCCGCTGTTTTTTTCCTTTAGATATATATATATATATATATATATATATATATATATATATATAACTAACTGCAGACAGTACTGTTTCGGCCTTCTGGGCCTCATCAGTGCAGTGCTAATGCTAGGATGGGGGAGAACCGAGACGGTCACCCCAAACGACCCAACCTTTGTATATATATATATATATATATATTGAGAGCTCTGCTAACTCTGAACAAAAGCCACTGGATGTTGAATTCTTTGTTTCAGGGACAATTCATGATAACGCATTAAAGCACTTGTTGAGGCACTGACAGTTTGAGGCTCATAGGTCATAGGTCGGAGGCACTAGAAAAATTCCGGATCCAAGGAAGTTCGTTCTCTATATGCATTTAAGAAGCAACTACATGATGACAATGAGCTAAAACTAACTGGAGATGCCTCTTTTTTTTTCCCTTTAGATATATATGCTGAGACGTTTGTATTGTTTGCAAATTCGCGTAAAACAGAGATAGGCGCACATTGTTTTCTCTTTAGATTTTTCGCGTTAATTTCATGTAAACCTAATTTTTCTTCGCGTTGTCAACGTACATCGCATAATTGAGGTAGTTAAATAACAGCTTCGAGAAAATTAAGAGATGTAACTACAAAGAACCCCCATCATTGAAAATTTTAATCTTTTAACCCCGAAGAATGACAGGGATCTGATCTGCCCTGGCACGAAATGGTATGGCATTAATTGAATACCGACACTACTTGAAATGAAGAAAGTGTCCTCTGTGAAACCATAAGTCTCAGAAACTGAAATGATTTTTTTTTGTTGTTGCTGATTGGCGAAATGTAAACAAAACCCTGAGACTGGAGATTGGAGACTAATCGAAAGAGATGGAACGACAAAATAATCCAACAATCAAATATTCTGGCTAATTCTTTGATCCCTCAGAAAGACTGTCATCTACTCTGCGCTCATTATATCACTGCTGAATCAATCATTAGGCTGACACGAATAAAAGAAACGTTTTGCAAACTAGAAATGCTCTCGATCGTCCATAAAGTGCTATTTGTAAATACGATTGGAAATGTACAGAGAACAGTCTGGAGAATATTTATGCTAATTTTAGGTTTTAAGGGTATAAAAACCTGTCTGTGTGCTGGCCAAAACCTTTTGCGTAGCCAGCAGCTATTTTGATTAGTTAGTTCAAACCGCAAAATCTCGAATGATTTCACATATTGCGACTTTCGTGAGTGATCCTTCCCCTTCAACGGTTACAGACCATTTTAATTACTTGTCTAATTCCTCTATCGTATTTGCATTGCCCTCATTAAATTTTTGCCCCGATATGCGAAAGGTTACGCCAAAACTATTCATGCTCTGCTAACTCTGAACAAAAGCCATTGGATTTTGAAGACTTTGTTTCAGGCACAATATTGATAATGCATTAAAGCACGGATTATGCACTGACAGGTTAAATTGAATTGTGTAGCCTCATTTTGTCAGTTGAGAAATCAACGCCCGTTCTGTCACAAGCAACTTTGATCAAGAGACACCCCCGGTTTTGTATCTGGCAAGCAATTGAAGATGAACAAAATTTTGTTGTCTTTTCTGGTCATCTCAGTTGTTCTCGCTGTGTGCTGTGCACTGCGAGAACGACGAGAGGTGCGTCAGGATTCCAATCGTCAAAAGCGTTCTATCCGGGACATGGTTCGTCGTGAAGCAAGAAGGCAAGATCTGTCCCGCCGAGAATTTGCGCGTCGTGATCTTACACGCCGTGAATTATTTCGCCGCGATCTCAGCCGTCGAGATCTCACCCGCCAAGGTAACGAATGTTTTTCTATTTTTTTTTTTAATGATCGTGGAAGAACTCTCTAAAAGATCTGCCTTTGCGTTTGGCTTCGTGGCCATGTTGATAATAGCACCCAAGTATTATCTTAGAGGAGTGGGATCAAATTCCGTCGAAGCCTGAATATTTTTCAGGCTTCTTTTCTGCACTTTCTTGAATTGCAGCTTACCTGAAAAGATCACTGCTTAGTTGATCCTGGTTAAATTAACGTTGAGTAGTTCGGGCGTCTTATCTCGTTGTGGTAATACGCAGCTCTTGCAGACCAACTGTGGCTGATTTTGAAGTCACAAAAAGTTTTCTTAAAAGTGGCCCAATAGTTTGGAAAAAATCCCAACCCACTATTTCAAAAAATCTTCATACCATATTTCAGCCCGGCGTCTTGGAGCCAACGATTATCAAGCAGTATATGCTCAGTTCCACG
Source organism: Stylophora pistillata (assembly GCF_964205215.1). Classification (NCBI taxonomy): domain Eukaryota; kingdom Metazoa; phylum Cnidaria; class Anthozoa; order Scleractinia; family Pocilloporidae; genus Stylophora; species Stylophora pistillata. The sequence continues at coordinate 46,081,409 of NC_142519.1, forward strand.
AGGACGAAGAAGGATTTGCAGGTATAAAAACTGAACTAGAATCTCTTCGGCAGCTTAGTTTTAGGCTACCTCATCAACGGTCAGCCAGTTGATTCCTTTTGGAAACCAAGGACAAGGTTTCAAACAGATTTTGCCAAAATTAGTATGCATACATCATGTTAAATTTAAATAAATGCTTCGAATTTTTCATATCTTAAACGGTTGGAATGTCACTTAATTAATCTTGGACTCATAACTGAAAGAATTTTCGACTAAAAAATTTAAAAGACAGAGCTAGTAATAGGTGGTTTGCAACCAATCTCTAGAGAAAAAGGTATCAACAATAGTGAAAGGAACAAATGCTGGTGGACAAACAAATGGAGCTAATGAGTGATCTATTGTTTACGTCCACCAACCTGGCGGCAATGACGTGAGTGTCCGGAAAATTCTTTTTTCTGAACAAGTGCTTTTTAGTTTACCACTGCAAACAGTTTGTATTCGCTCTGCGTAAATTAATATAAATTGCTTCTTTTGTTCATGTTTTGCACGGGGGCATATTTACTTTCAAAGTTTACTTTATCGTGAAAGATTCTTAACGGCATATAGTCTAGAGACCAGTTTTTATTTATTATCGCGTGGGTCGGGGGGTCGGTGGGTAGGTGGTTTATTGTCGTCGCAGGGGGTCGGTTGGTCGGGGAGGTTTATTGTCGCAGAGGGTTGGGGGGGGTCGGTAGATTTAGGGGATCCCATGGTTTTCGTGGAGAACGGAGGGAAGGGGGTGGTTAAGTCATCGCTAAAACAGTTTAAAGGGGGATTAAAGAAAATTGACTGCCAACAGGGAGGGGGATGGGGAGGGGGGGTGAGCGCTACCTGTGCATCATAACACTACTTTGGCATGGTTTTTTTTCTATTTCTGTCTGCTATTTAAACACAGAGGCGGACTGAGAACACTTTGCACTGCCAAATGCATCTGGGAAGCCTAGGTAAGGTATTTTTTATAATTACGAGGTTTTTACACTAGGAAAACTTGTTATCGATTACATTTAGAAAAACCTAGAGTGAGCACTAATTGTCCAAACTTGGAACGATTCTTTCTTACTGTGATGCAAAAACATTCAGCTCCTCAGAAAAATATATTTTGGAAGCGAAAGAACTTTAAGATTTGTGTGATAGGTCAAACCCTGCAAAATGGATCAGCCACTTTTTCACAAATCTAAAACAGGCTCTATATGGGTAAGAAGGCTCTCAGACTAACTGAACAAATGAGTAGCTTTATAAGGAATGCCTTAAACATCAGTCCTATGTTAAATCAATTTTGCTGACATCAAAAAGGTACTGATTAACTATGGTAGAATAGTTGTACACTTTCTGCTTTTTCTTGTACAGCTTAGTTCGTTTCTTTTCTTTTTAACAAGTTTATTTGTATGTGTTTTTTCAGGTGATTCTGCACGGAACCAAGAAAGCGTCTTTTTATATGATCGTCGTAAATTGATTTATAGTTTGAATGTATGTTGTGTACACAATAAAAGCAGGCTTCCGATGTAATCTGTGGTTAGTTATTAAATGAAAGAATATCTGATAGCGAAAAACGATATTGCAATTTATTATATACATACCGAGATTTACATACTGAAAGGCGCGAAATAAATCCTCATTCACAAGTTGGTCGAAGAAGCCGAGAGCCAATCAAATGGCTCGTATTACTTTGTCACGTGTAAGGAAAACAATACGTCTAATCAGGAGCCGCGTATCATGTTTTTTCACCTTTGAAGCGGATCAAGGCAATTCTCCTTCAGCCTTCATTGGTAGCGCTTCGCATTTCAAACTGTTCGGGAAATGATTAAAATCCGCACTCGGCGCTGTTTAGTACGTCTAGTTATTTACAAGAGTGACTGAGGAAGTTTTGTGGAGGATTCAGTGGAATAGAAAGCATGCAGAACAGAAACTCAGAAGAGAAAACGATGATAAAAAAGAGCGGCGAGATTTAAAATTGTTCAAATAATTTTTGCAACGGAAAGAACGAGGATATTGATCATGTATCTTGATGAGTTTCTTCGCTCCGATCCGTGAAAAGACAGGGATGCCTATAAACCCTCAAGCTGGAAATGTTTTGTTTTAACATTAACTATGGTTTTAAGTATCGACAAGTATTTTGTTATTTTTCATTTGCTGTCGGCAGTGTTGCATCGTTTCTATCGGCAAGGCAATTTATATCGTTTACATCTTTCACGATCGATTTAGGAGAGTTTGACTTAATTATGTTGGAATAGAAATTGTCGTTAAACAAGAATTAAATCTTAGTATGTACAAATGAGAGTAATAATCCATGGAGAAAAAAGGAGAAAAGTGGAGGAATATATTTTTGGCGTGTTTTAAAAATGTTCCTTACATGTATGCTTTTCTTGGCCAATTATCGAAATCTGGTAATAGTAGGGGCAATCTATTTGAATCATGGGGAACTCCATACAAGCTTCATTTATCCCTGGGCTATTCAAATGAGATCCCCTAAAGTCCCTGAAGCCCCGACTTATACATGAGCCCCTCCCTGGATCTTAGAATTTGCCAGATGACCTCTCTTATAAGTTTTGCTTTCGTTCTTATCCCGAATTAAGCCATCTTGGGTTCAGGGCCGACCGTTAAGAAATCGAAAAATCACCGTTTAACCATTAAATAAGGGGTTATCATTTTGAGCAGTATATTACTCTTCGAACAGTAATTAATCAGTGTGGCTCTTTACAGGACTCAGTAGCGAGCGTGAGAGTACGCTCGTAATATTTTTATTAGTTCTCCTATAGAAAAAGAAGAAGTTTGTCTAATTAGCATCTCTTTCAGTGTATCAGGGGACCTGGCAATCGACTGACATCGACGCTGATGATGACTTCCGTTAACCGCGTTGTCCAGTCAATTTTACCAAAAAGTGATTCTTTCTAGGATAACACTCAACCCGGCCGGACCAACACTCAATGTCTTAAAATAATTCAGAAGAATATACTACCTTTCTATAACATCAAGAAATGGTTAGATATTCTAGTCCTCTCGGATAGGGACGAATAAATGGAGGTCCCGTCTCCTGCAGGGGTAGGGGTAGGAGAAGTTAATTTCCCACGCACGAGATTACTGTGTGATGGATGTCCTTCCCTGGGGTCGGATGGGTGGGTTGGGATTAGGTGGATGAACCTAGCAGGGGACTACGTGTCCTATTGTTCTTCCACCTGTACAATGTACAAATCTTTAGAAACCCGACAATCAGACGACATAATCAAAATGTATCTGGAAGAGATACCAATGAAATGTTTGTCGAATGTCTACGTCTGATTCCGTAATATGTACGCCTGTGCAATTATTATGATAGAAATACAAATGGAAAAAAAAAATGGAATACAAATTAGGCTAAAAGATTGATTCGCCACTTGTCAAAGGGAACTTGTTTTATTGGCCGAGAAGTTTTTTCTTACATCGATGTAATGCGAGGAGAGCCGTAATCGTTTATAGTAAATTCCTGTTGGGAGCGGAACAGGTTCCTGTCAATCTTAGCCATCAGTACTTGAATGTTAATCACAAATATGTCATTTGCTGACCAATCGCTTGCTCAATAGAAGAAATCAAAAGTAAGTGATATATCCAAGACGCCAAAGTAAACTTTGGTTTGAAATAAAATCACTCTTTAAACACAGCTGCCGGCAGAAATGTAACCCGCATTGGAAATGGAGGGAGATTTTTTTGAAATTTTCAGGAACAAAATGCTGCGAGCTGTTATGGTTTTAGTTTGAAGATCTTATGCGTCTCCATGCATCACTAAAAAAGGGATTTTAGTGTATTTTATAATGGAATTTCACTATACCGTGCACGTTTTGTTGTTGTCTTCGATGTTTTGTCTTTATGCAGGGGTAAGTCAAACAGACCTTACCACGACATTGTTGCTGTTCCGAAAACTGATTAAACGAGCTGAATAACTACATATTTTCATTCCTGAATTTTGTTCTTTACTTCAGAATTATACCGCTGCTTTATCTTTCACTGGCAAAGGTAGGGATAAAAATCAGCAAACGAATTAACGACCCATTAAAAAAAGGAAAAGTACGTAAAGGCAAAATAACCTCTTTCAATTTTGCTCGAAAATGATTTAACTACTGTGGAATTATACCCTAGCGACGAGCTTTAGTCTTAAAGATCATTAATTTTCCAAGACGTCTCACCTCATCTTAATTTTCCACTAGAAATATGGTGTTAAGCATTTAGGAAAATTCTCCCCCTTTCTTGAGCAAACGAATTCATTTACTTAATATTTGATCATGACAATGTCATGAGCAAAGCTCATTATCTAATTCTTTTCTTTTTACATCTGACGTACCGTATTTTAGAAATATTCTTTTTTTCGCCTAAACTTGAAAATAAGCAAAGACGAGTTCATATACCTTATTTATTCATATTTTTATTCATCTTCATATCTTTAAGAAAATAATTCAAACAAATATTAAAATATTATTTTGCTCTGTTCATTATGGGAAACCTACATCTTGCCCAGCTGACGTATCACTGCTGACAAGTTCAGCCCAGTGAATTTTGATTTCTCTTAAAAAGTGGTTTCACCTCCGTCGTTTGGCTGTTTGGTTGGGTTTAATTTTATCTTTGAAATTAAAGATCACTTTCACGTCCAGTTCATTAGTTTTGTTTGCCAAATCTTTTATCAAAATGATATATCGAGTCATGTTTCTTAATCCTCCCTTCTTTTGTCATGGTAAAATTAATAACTAACAGATGATCTAATTCGTAGAGTGTCGACTTAGCTCAAAACATGTTCTTTTAGAGAAGAATTACAGTCACTAAAAGCATTTTAAAGCTCTTCATAGCCCCTTAGTTACGCTTGTCAGTTCTGGTCATTTAGTTCACAAGCCCGTTAAAATGAATTTAAGAAGGTTGCAGTGTAAAGTGATATGTTTTCCATGTGTGTTCAAGATAAGATACAGTCGTTTTCAGTTCCCAAGTTTTGAAAATATAGCGCTTGTTGCATTTAGCTTATATACAGACAGAACTCGATTTATCTAAAAAAGCCTCGTTTTTCTTCCCGCCTCGTTCCGAATCGCACAAGTCAGTCATTTTTCTACTTTTTATTAATTTTCTATCACCATAACAAGCTGAAAAGAGATCGGCTTTCCTTTATTGGAGGCATATTCATGGTGAGTCTCTTCGAAATGCTCTCTTTCAAACATTTGGCCAATATCATATGTTTTTATTTGAACAACTTGCATAGTTTTGTGTCATTGAGGTTTAACTAAGTCATTATAAAACAAACTTTATTGAAACGAACAAAGAACTATACATATAATCACATCTATAGGGAACAGAAAGTGACTTGTATACAAGATTCCTGTTGGTGAGAAACCATGACATTTTGGAAATATCTACGTTGTATATCTATAGGTTACAGTTTGAATTTTTATATTTTAGCTTTCTTCTTCATAATGTCCCGTATAACTGCGCAAATCGCAGATTAACTTTCATATAACACTTGCATCGATGAATGTATTCGAACTCTTATTCACACGTATAAGAGAAAAATACGTGTCTTCATTCTAAAATTTTCTCTTTTAACCTTTTCACCCTTACGATCTCATTATCGATTCTCCTAACTGTCTGCCGTATACAGACAGTTAGGAGAACCGGACTTTTTTCTCTGGTCCCAATTTTTTTCATGAATAGTTGTGATCTTGAAAACTCAGAGTTGCAAAAAGCCCAATAATCCTTTCAAAAGACTGTTGAAACAGCATATTATCCTGTGCGCTTTTCAAAATTCGCAAGTGCGACGAGACAAAGAAATATTCTGATGCGTTATTTGTAAATACATACAGGCTGTGTAGATATCACAATGAAACTGATGTTTTCTTTACAGTATACCTTCTGTTTACATTTCCATCTCATTAATATTCATATTTTCGATTATCCGGACTATTTACCGAGGTCCCGACGAGTCCGGATAATCGAGGTTCGACTGTAATTCTTATGAAAATAGTTTGGAGAATTTGGTATTGGATCGAGTTACAATTCCCTAATTATTCTTTGTCTTTATTCACATCACTTTTTGGTTTGATGCTGTATTGCTATTGCGAGGAGAAATACCGTCTTGGTCACTCACGGGAATTAAAGGGTTAAAAAATCTTCCCGGCTCTTTTTCCTCAAACGTCTTACTTTTTTTTTTCTCTTGGTTTTATTTTGTCTCATTGTTTTTAGACCCTTGTGACAGTGGCTGGCTAAATTACCAGACCATATGCATCAAATATTTCCCAGAGAGCAATACTTGGAGTAAAGCTAGACAAACATGCCGTGGCTATGATGCAGATCTGCTGACCATACACGATGGAATAAAACAGAAGTTTGTTTACAACAATTTTGCTCAGGGAAAAACTCTCTGGATCGGCCTACTGAGAAATGAGGAGTATGTTATTTGAGTATAACATTTATTGTATATTCACAATTTAAATTCAATTGAAAGGTGAAAAGGAGACAAAAGAGGTAATCCCTTTCAAGTTTGTCTCTTAAAATAATTAAGGACGCAAATTTACCTCTAAATAAAATTCACAATAAAACAGTTAAAGAATTTCCTAAAACATTAGTAAAATGGTATCTGGATCTGTTCTTGTAAATTTTCAGCGTTTCTGCCTCTGCTACGTCTTTAGGTAAATTATTCCATTCATTAACTATATTTAATGATTAAACTTATCATCATGGTAATGGTAATGATGTTGATGATGATAACATAGAACATTTCAATTGAGTCTCGTAAAACCAAAACTGGAGAAATCACAACAGCCAATCAGAGAAAAGAAGATATCGCAAGGAGCCTATGGGAATGTAAAGTGAATTAAAAAAAAAAAATTCGTGGGAAAACACGAGTGACCAACTCGCGATTGGTTTAAGTTTTGAATCTAATCGGTGGAAAGGATAGCACGAGGTTCCTGGACCAATCTCTTGGCCAAGGAAAGCAAAACTAATGTAAAGTAAACTAATGCAAAGTAGGGATCGATATTTTCGACTCTTAATTGGAAATCACCAGTAATGATAACAACAGCAATTATTCACCCAAGAGGAGGTAGATAAAGGTAGATATGTGCAGTACCTCTGCACATGCATGATATTTGTGCATCGCATGAGGAATACTTCGCCAATGGGCCGACACTTTGTCTCAAATTAAAACACCTTACAGGGATTGCTTCTGGAATTTGTTATAGCTTAGGGAGTCAGTGTTATCGCCTCATTGAATTTCTCGTGAGTGAACTGATTGATGGGTTCCTTCTGAAACAGAATAGCTAATGATTGCAAGGGTAAATTTTAAAGGGTACATCTAATTTTACAGCTTTTCCATTATTATTTGTCGCTACAGTTCCACTTCCATCATAGCATTTGTCTGATCATTTATTTAGTCATTTCTTAATATCCTACCTTTTTTTTAATCTTATCTTTAAGTGACGTGTTCCGCTGGGTTGATGGTACAGAGCTAAAATTCGCAAACTGGGTCACTAACGCCCCTGACAAAGTGAATGAGAAGTGTGGAGAAATGACAAGTTATGGCAGTTTTTACGGAAGATGGAATGACAAGTCGTGCAGCCAACCGCAAGCATTTATTTGCCAGAAAGGTTGAGAATTTGTTAATAACAACTCATTTGAAATTTCTTTAAATCAAGAGCGGAAAGTGAAAAAGGGAATTCTTTATTGTATTGTTTCATGTTTAACTCCGCATATTTGGCCAATTTTCGCATTTTCCCATACTTGGGGATGATCACGTATCAATGCCTTAAGATCTGATTGGATAGTCGCGTGAAAAACGCGAGTGTCTGAGAGTGAAAGTATTTATTTAGTTCAGTTCGCTTATGATCAGATTCGAGTTACGTATTTTTTTTCCTTTTGATGAGAGCATCGTATACCTAATTTAAAGCGCTATTCTCTTGTTTAAAGTTAACGTGATTTTGTTTTGCAGAAGCAAAGCACAACAACATCTTCAGACGGTTTCCGGGAAAACAACTTCTTGGCTACGTGATAAGCCGTTCCCGTGTAAGGAGTGACGTTGAATGCGTGCTGCGCTGTCAAAGACATCCCGCATGTACATCGATAAACTATATTCGCAGTAATTCAGGGCTCGAAGAGCAAAGAACGAAAACCTGCGAATTGAATCAACAAGTAAATGGAGTTCTGTCGGAAATCCTTCATATACAGGAACAATCTTGCTACTTTATGGTTGTCTAAAAAGTTTTATAAAGATACAGAAACATAGACGATAATGCTAACAACAACAACAACAACTGCTATCGAATTTCACGTCATAATCTTGAAAGCAAGAGAGAGTATACAACAATCAAAATAGATCTAGAATGAAAACAACCTAAGGGAGAGATACAAGTAGACTTACTGCTTAACCCAAATCATGAAGAGAATCGAAGCTCAGCATCCTCACATAGCCTGCTCCAGACGATCAATATTAGCAAAACGAATTCACAATGGTAAACAACGCGATTGTGGTGTAGTGAAAAAACGAGGAAGGATTGTGTCTGGTCGCGTAATGAACGCGTTCTGCACGCGACCTGACTTAGGCCCTCCCTCGTTTTTCGCACTTGTAATATTATTGCACACGGATTTTGCACCGTTTTACTCGCTGAATGCCCGGAAGAAGTTATATCTTACGATGAAGTTTTTATGTGACGAACGAACTGATATATTTGTTATATGCGTGTACATGCCGTGCGGACAGTCGATAACTAAAAAAATAAATAAGTGTAAATATAGGCTCGGCTTAAGAGGCCATCGCTGTCACGGTTTCCTCCTGGCTTACGTGGATAGCTATGAACTTATTCATGGTACATAGAGTGATATGGGCTTTGTATACTGCGAAATAGTATGACATAATCAATAAATATAACGGTTTGAAATTAGTTCCTATCACCGTTGTGAGGAGGAAACTGGATACCTTTTTTCTAAATTTTCTACAAGTTTCAAAAGCGTTATTATGCTCGGGATAGTCATTCTGACCCAGCGCGATTCTAAAAATTTAGAATACTTTTTCTTCTAGAACTCTAAAATCTGAATTGGAAGATTTCAAGAAAAATTGAATGATAATATATTTATATATATTTTTGGCTGTTTTATTTGAAAATGGACTCTGACCATAGGAGGGGCTATTCAAAGATGTTACGAAGATTCCCGGAGGCATTCTGATCCCGAAGAGTTCCGATGAGGTAAAACAATGCTAACCTGGGGTGGATGTGAGTTAACTTGGTAGAATGTGATTAACTTAGAGTAGATGGGGACGAACGTGTTAGTGCAAGGCTAGGTTAACTTAGGGTAAATTTGGGCCAACTAAGTAAAACGATGCTAACTGAAACTAGGGTAGATGTGGGCTAACGTAGGAAAACGTGATAACTTAGGGGAGATGAGGGTAAACATGGTAAAAAGTGCTTAACTTAGGGTAGATGAGGGTAGACGTGTCAGAATAGGCAGGTCTGGGCCAGCAAGACGGATTCAGAAATGAGGCTGACTAAGAGTCGATGTGAGTAACCATAGCTGAACGTGTTTAACTCAGGGTAGATAAGGTAGAACATGCCGGGCTAAGTTGGGGTAAATGTGGGTGAACGTGTTTAAACGAGGCTAAATATGGGATATCCAGGATAGATATGGATTAACGTGGCAGAATAAGGCTAAGTTAGGGTAGATGGGGGTGAACAAAGTTTACTGGGACATATCATTAACCATATATGAATTTTATAATACCGTACGGCATGCTTCCGGCATGGGACGCCTTACGGACCAAACGTTTAGGCCTAACGGGGATGATCGAAAACCTTGCTTGAAAGTTAACAATAATAACAATAAAAAAAATTGCCGTCTGGAAAAAAAGGATATGAACCCTTCGATGCTGACTCACGGATAGCTGGAGCGTTTGCTTTTTCATTTACACGGACAATTTCACGTTATTATCGTTCAGAGCCAAGCGCCTCAAAGGCTCTATGGTTGCGAATCGCCATGTTTATTGCCCCAACATTGTGTGGAAGTATCGGTTATTCCTAATAGAAATATCTTGTTTCTGCTCCAATAAAGAGGCGAAAACTGGAAAGTGTCTACAACTAGTGCATCCATCAGAGGATCGCTGATTCTGGTTCTCTGTGGCTGCATGTTACCATCAGTTTTAATTCCATTGTTTCATTTTAAGCGATACTCAAGTGTACCTCAGCCTCTGTTTACTTCTTTTCTTAAATTCTGTTATTCTCGGAGGTACGGCCGATCGGAGATGCCTGTCATTGGACTTGGAATACTTTACGCAGTAGGTGGGTATGGACTGGCCGGCTCGGTTTACAACGACGAGTTATAATTAGGTGACAGGAGAAATGATCCTGGCCGACTTGAGTGAGGAGAATAAGTAGGTTGTAAAGAACTGCAGGTCGTACAGAACAGCCACTTATCCATCGAAGGCTACTGGTGAAAAGAATCAAAGATCAGTACGAATTATTTTAAAGATCAGTACTGTTCTTTAATAACTATATTATTTTTCTCTCAGGATTAATAATTAATGCAGATATAGGTTGTGAAGAACTGTACTCGTCAATGTTTAATCTATCCAAAACCGCTGATGAACCGAATTTAATTTGTCCTTACGATTATATGTCACTTAAGATACACGATCATAGGTAGACGTTTGATGAATCAAAGATAACTAGGAATTCTCTTCACTCAGGGTTCAAGGAATCATGCAGATGGAGGTTCTACAGATCCTTGCATTTCCTTAATCTCGAAGACCGCTGATGAAAAGCTTTTGTTCTTGTGATTTCGTGTCGCTAAAGACACAACTAGACGTTCGATTTAAGGATCAAAGATCATTTGGAATTCCTCTTTTTGTGGAATCTAGATGTAAACCGAAATAGGTTGTACAGAACTGTGCACTGACGTCCTTCATTTATCCATTGAAGAACGCCAATGAGCCGAGTTCGTCCTTTCACTTTCTTGTCACTAAAGATACAAGTTAATAGAAGTTAGAAGGCACAACTTTTCTTGAGAGATCAAAGAGGGCGAGGAAACAAACTTGCTCTTAAATTAAAACTGAGAACACACAAACATTGTCTCTCACTTGAGCCTTTGAATACTTTTTAAGAATTCCTGTGAAAGCAGCCTATGTCCGAGCAACACATTATGTCAAGCTGTGTTCACTAATGAAGGGTATCGATGCGTTTGCATTCACGGACTGGAACATGGGGCCAACTGCGATCAAGGTAAATCTTGGGTGGAGCTTTATTCACTCTAAATACAAAGAACAAAATTTTTTAATAAAACCGACAAAGAAACAGACAGACTGTGACAATTTAAGGTTAGAGCCTAAGCCTGGTACTTTTAACTTTAACATAGATGGTCGGAGACATCAAAAGGTGAAGAAAACTAAGATTGAATCACTTACTCGCTGTTTATTTCGTGATATCAAAATGAATATGTAGCCTTCATACAAGCAGTACAATGACATCTTAAGTTTATAATTGCATGTACATGTAGTTAATTACCAGTAATTCCAGACAAGTTGTTTTGAACTGCATGTTGTTATTTTGTGTGGTTGTGATACGCTTTCTAAGCTTCAATAACATTTAAGAATATAAATTTTTCAGGTTCTTCTGCAGTGTCCGCTATGTCGTCATCGTCATCATCATCATCATCATCGTCAACGTCATTGTCATCGTCATCGTCATCGTCATCGTCATTGTCATTGTCATTGTCATTGTCATCGTCATCGTCATTGTCGTCGTCATCGTCATCGTCATCGTCATCGTCATCGTCATCGTCACCGTCATCATCATTACCGCCATCATCATATTCATTAGTGTCCTCGTCTTCGTCAACGCCTTCACTGCCGTCACCAACGTCTACGTCGACATTTCTGTCCTCCTCATCATCGCCATCCCCGTTTATACCATCTCCCGTCATCACCTCGTGGTCGTCGCCGTCGCCGACGTCACCGTCCTCATCGGCAGGAATATTGCCTGATTCCACTCCACCAGGTTTAGTTTATAACTTAGATGCATTTCAAACGAATGAAAGAGTTCCACACTCAAATATTGGCCAAATGGAAGCTGCTCGAATATGAGTAAAACGGGGAATGAAGACAAATACTATGTACGGGGGAGCAGGGTTGGCGCAGTGGTGAGAGCGCTCCCCCTTCCACCAATGTGTCCCGGGTTCGATTCCCGGATCCGGCGTCATAAGTGGATTGAGTTTGTTTCTTCTCTACTCTGCTCCGAGAGGTTTTTCTCCGGGTACCCCGGTTTTCCCCTCTCCTCAAAAACCATCATCATTTGAATTTATTTAATTTAGAGTTTATTTGGATTTACACACGACCCCACAAGCTGTTCAGCTTTAAACATTATCGTGTCTAAATAAAGGTGTTATTATTATTATCATTATTATTATTACGACAGAGGAAGTTTTTATTGGTAAAATGCTCTAGAGGCGTAATGGTGGAATAAGAAACGGCCGTTAAAACGATCTCAGTGAATATTCAACTTAATTCTAATATCCTTTGAAAGTATCGAAATGTGATTTAAAATGTCTGCATTGAAATTTGGCCAGATATGAGCCACATAAATGCGAAACTAAGTAAATGATAGTATAATGATATAGTCTTTATTTCAGTTCAAAGGATAAAAACACATATCCTATGTTGCAATCATATATAAAACTAAATAGCGCTTTATACTATTACTAAAAATAGATTTTGTTACGTGATAACCTATGAGACCCCCCGCACAGACTCAGACAAACATTGTGACCAGCTTAAGGAAATGTATGAGCGAGAGCTCTAAAATTAAAGCAAAACGACGGAAAATTTCGTCAAAAAATGACTTGGCGTTCTGAAAGGAAGGGGCATGGTTAGTACCAAACACTGTTGTTGGGGTGAGTGTAAGACAGACTCAAGATATGCAGATAAATGGCCAAAATCACTCAAAGAGTGAAAGGAATTAGGGAAGAAAGTATTCATTCCTTTCCCAAAACCTTCGCGAGACATGGCAAAGTGCAAGCGTTGGCTGGTGGCTTGTTCGCATGAGTTTTTCACGGAGAAAAACATAACAAGAAACACTTAAGTTATATTTGTGCTCTTCACTGGCCCGGCGGAAAAGGTCCAACAGCCGAATTTCCCGATCCACTAAAGGCAAATCTAAGACCAGCGCAAGTAAGTTGAGCACATGCTCCTTAGAGGAAAGCACCGAAAGAAAGAGAAAATTCAGCGTCAAAGAAACAGAAATTATTCAATGACAACTGCCTGAACATTAACTACATAAACTACATGAACTGGCATTTAATAGAAACACAATCAGTATTGAGCGAAATATACAAAAATCCGCCGCTCGTATCTTACAAGAGGGCGATCGCTCAAAAACATGCTCGTGAGAGCCAAACTTTGAATAGGCTATTCTAAACACGCGCTGGGGAGTCGTGTAGGCCTGTCAACCCCCTTTTTACATTGTTTACATCAGAATTTTCTTGAAAAACTTTGGCAGCAAACCATTTTCCATGATCGATTGCCGGATCAAGGGTGTGATAATTCCCGCATCTCACACAGTCTGTACAAGATCTTCTCGTTTACCGCTTAATTTTAAGCCCCTACATTTTAACCACCGTTTTAGCTGGTCTACAGTGTATTCTTCCGGTTCTCTTTCAAATTTGGAGCCAGAAACGCCGTCCTCTTCGGTCAGAACTGTAAGGGAATAAGCGAACTACTCGCCATTTCCCTTGTAGCTCTCAAAGAAGTGGAGTTTGTTTGTCTGAGTCACGCGGGGGGTCTAAAATTTCATGACGTCATTAGTATAAAGCGCTATTAAACCGTACATGTTTCGTTTAGTAAATAGGCGTTGCCTTTGATGACAGTTATAATTTAATTAACACAACTCGTGACTGACATTAATTCCTTACAATGATTTATAAATGTTAGCTTGTCGTGTTTTAAACCAGTTTTTACAGAAGAATCAGTAAGAGAGAGACGTCGGTTTTTATATCTGTTCGCTTACCCGAATCTGCTAAACTGAAGTGAGAAACCTGTTTTTACGACCCGTTACAGAAGTAAGTTTCCAATCGTTTTTCTTTAATTTTGCTACGAGACTAAGACTTAATTTGTGTTTACTGATTTCCACTTACAAATGTATTTCTCTTAGATCGAATAATTATTAAAGCTTGGAATATTATATGGTTCGTGGCAGTCATTAAGCGGAAAGGCGAGCTGCAGCACGAAACAGTGCATAAAAGTAAACATACTTACTAACTGGATTTGAACCGTTGGGTGTTAACTTTGGGGCGAAAGCACCCTTTCCTACGTAGATTGTATGTAGTATTTTTCTCAGTGAGATCACCTTATCAAAAACTTTTCTGTCTTGTTTCTCTAAAAATGCTTGAAATAATGAAGTGACAGGAACCATATCACCGCTAGTAACATTTATCTTAGAAGCGCTGGACTTGTTTAAGGTCATATTCAGAGGCCAGGAAGGCTATATGTCAAAATAAAACAAGAAATTACAATGAAACAAAGTTGATCACTGTACGGTTCTCCACGGTCAAAGAGTTTTACTGATAATCTTTTTGATCTATTAAAGGATTGATTGATTGATCGACCGATTGACTCATTTGAATCCTTGTCCAAAACTGTGTCCATTGAGTAGATCTGTTTCTAATTAAGGGATTCGTCTATTAGGAAAATGATTTACAACTCACATACTCGATGATATTGATAAAGTACATAAGAACGAGTGGAGAGCAGCATATTAATTTTGATTGTAATATTTTAATACTATATTTTTCCTTTTCAAGGGTGTCCGCAAGGTTGGTATTCTTTTCAAAGCTCGTGCTATCGCCTCACCACAGATGTAAAGAAGTGGAGTAGCGCAGTATTGAAATGTCTCAGCAGTGATGCACAGTTGGTGAAAATTGATTCTTGTGAAGAAAATAAATTTATCAAGGCGACATTTCTTGCTGACGAACTGCATCACTGGATTGGATTAACGGATTGGATTAACGGATGGAGAGACTGAGGGAGAATGGAAGTGGTCTGATGGAAGTTTACTCATGGAATTTGAAGGGTGGATAGATGACCAGCCAAGTGATACAGTCCACTTGCAGAACTGCGCTGGAATAAGAAAGAGAAAGAAGAGATCAAATTATGAAATAGGATGGCACGACAAATAGTGCGATCGACTTAAAGGGTACATCTGCGAAGTCGTTTTTTATCAGTGCACATTTTTGATATACGTGTACTGATCTGGTTGCCGTCAATAATTTTAATTTTGTATTGAGTACAAACCTATTTCATGGTTTTTAATAATTATCAATGAAACTTAAAATGTGGATGACATACAAGTTTAAAAATAACCATAGAAGAATGTATATATTCTGGTACATAAAGAACTCATATCTTAGCATTACTCAAATAATCTTTGCAATTTTCCTAAAACAAAAATACCTCCCCTTGTATTTTAATTAACTTTTTAGGGCATGAGACAAGCTAGTGATCTACAGCAAGCCAAGTAGAATAATGATTTTTAAAAAAGTCAGTCTGGTGGGTATTTGGTGCTTTTTAAGCCTGATGAGGTTCTCACATTACCATGCCATTGAAACTATGCATTGAGCACAGCACAAAGTACTAGAACAATACCAACAATAATGCACATGCACAGTGAAAATAAAAAAATCATGAGAACCAAACAAGGCTTTAAGAAAAAAAAAATACTCACCAGACTGATTTTTTTTAATGATCTTATTACCTTCTTGTAGACAACTAGTTTGTCCCATCCCCCCAAAAATGAAAAAAATAATCCCTTTGCTATTTTTTTTTTCACATACCAAAGTCTTGGCCAATGTGCTATTATGTTCATTTGAAATATTGGTTTCTTACAGTTAAAGTGGCATGCTTGAAGACTAGGAAAGGTAGGTACTAGTGCCTTGACCACTATAACCATTGAACATTTCTTTATGTCCATGTAACACAGTTTGGGGTTACAGAAATTCATTAGTGGTTTCATAGGTATTTGTATGTAGCAAAATAAGTCATTTGAAATCTCTCTTGCTTAAAATTTTTGTGACAATAAGAAGAAAATGAGTTAATGTCTTAATTATTCCCACTTTCTAAAGGTTGAAATTGGCCAACATCAAACCTACAATCCTTGATTGATCGAACAAAATTAATGTGACCTTCATTAAGATTAGGTCAAATCAGTTCAGTAAGTAAGAGTATGTGATTCCACTAATTGAGGAACAAAATGGAACATACAACTTTACACCAATGCCAGAATTCTTCAAAGCAGTCTCTGTTAAGCTCTACTAGAAATTGCGTGGGCTGCAATTAAAATTCCAATGTGGTGATTTGATGGAGCTAATTGCTAGCCTTCTTAAAACTCTTTCATAACCCTTTCAAGGAACCTATTACAAGAGTTGCATTTGTAATTCTTCTTTAACTAATGCAAAACCTATAATGTCACAATTTTAATCCTTCCCGTTCGAATGAAAATAATGGACAAATCAAAAGGGCATTATTCACCAAATCTTCCTTCATACACCATCTTGTAAATTGCTTTGTTTTGAAAGGTGACACTCAAATCAGAACACGAATTCTCACTGGTTGAAATGCCAGTCACGGCTGTCCTGATACATTGCAATAATCCAAACTGATCAAAGAAGTTTATACTGATATTGCCTGCAAAAATTAAAGGCAAGCTGAAAATTAATCTTCACAGGTAAACTGCAGTTATGGTCAGGGAAGATAAAGAAGTGTAAAATCAGTTCAGTCTTCTGCAGGGAAGCCTGAAATCTTCAAGACCACTCATGCTAACTGTAATAACTCTAAAATCAGATAAATTTGTGTCTAGTTACAGGGTAACTAATCTGAGACCAAAATGCTGAAATCTTTCATTTCAGGTGCACTTAAAAGTTGCACTGCAGTTACATACATGTGGAACATATATTACTTTCATCTGGACAATCAGACTATGCAAATGGATCGTTAAGACTGTTTTTTACCATGTTTTTTTTCCAGCAGGCGCACATTCATATTAAGAGATAAAAGACCTGATCCAGGCTTCATATACACAGACATTATTAGCCTCACAAATGTTATTTATCAACAAATCTTAGACACCAAAAATGAGTTAAAGCTCTTGAAAAAAAAGAAAAGTTTAACCTTTAAAAGGTTCCTAGTGAAGGAATCAAAGGTTCTGTCCTTTCTGCCTTAGGGGGGGAGAGAGGGTGACAAAAATGGTTTTGTTTCTTCACCCTCCTTGATCCCTCAATAAAAAGAAACGCATAGCGTTTCTACTCTTAAAATGTATGTCTATGACCAAGCATCTTTATAGAATGGAAATTCCATGGACAATTGTTTATCAGTGGTCTGAATAGGATGTAACGAGTAAATAAATAATTCTGTACAACCTACATCTGGCGTTAAATCAACTAGGAGCACTCCTCCTGTTAATAAACTCGTCCGTGTAAACCCAGCTGGCCAGTCCATACCCAAGCACTGCTTGAAATAATCCAAGTCCAATGATGAACGCCTTCGATCGGCCGTAATATGGAGAATAACAGAAGTCAAGAAAAGAAGTAAAGAACGGCTGAGGTGTACCTGTCCTTCCCCCAAAGTGTAACGATGCTATTAAAACTGATGGTACCACGCAGCCACTGAGACCCAAAGTCAGTGATCCCCTGATAGCTGCACATGAAACACATTCCATTTTACGTCTTTTTATAGGATCAGACACAACATATTGCCATGAGAAACAAGCGATACTCCCACACAGTGCTGGGGCGATAAATATGGCAGCTCGCGAACGTGGGACCTTCAAAACGCGTGGAGTGGAACGATAAAAACTTGGAATTATCGCCGTAAATCCAACAGCTGACATTCCAGCTATAGCTGAGTAACGATCTAAGGAGTGATGTCCATAATCTCCTCTTCCAAACCACATGATTTTCGATTAATACTTTTGTTCGTGAGGAAACGAGTCTTACTTAGCATTAAATAACCAGGCGTTTCTAAGACAAGGCCAGGTTACAAATATATACGTTCCCAGTCTCCATTCCACATATTGCTGCAAGTTGCTTGTTTTACTGTATCATAGAATTGTGATCCAAATGATAGCCAAGTAAATTTATTCAAGAGGTGTAACTGATCACAATCAAGTTTCTGTCGTTAGCTACCTGTTAAATGCTGTGTAACCACTCACTCCAACAGACTGGTGAAGGCTGAGCGATTCAGTTGAAACACTAATTTCTCCCACACATAAATTATTTTCGTCTGCAGCACAATCAGACTCAGTAGCAGTGCAACCGAATTGTTACAACGTATTGCCTCTACCATATGTGGTCCTCCAGGTTCACATCCATATTGAGAGATTAAGGAGACTTGATCTTGGCTATTTGTCAGCACATCTCAAACAACACTAATGAATCAGTTGAGCTCTTGTAAAAAAAATTATTTTCGGCCTTTGAAAACAAGGGTTTCTAGTAAAAGAATCAATGCTTCTGTCTTTTCTTAAGGGTGAAGGGAGGGTGTTAAGGAAAATTTGGGTTTAACCAGGATTTAAGCACAAGCAGTAAACCAACTTATATAAAATATCTTGCATATTACATCGTCACCAATCGTTGTGCACCTTCTGTCTTACAAAAGAACATACAAGCGGGAGGGGAGGGGGAGAATACTTGTGGAACTAGGCATTTTCAAATACTATATCGACATGATTAAAGTGATTTTGATATTTACACAAGAACCCATATGACATTTATAGAAGCGCGTTATGTCAAGAATAAAAAAGCCATCTCATAAACCAACCAGTTTCAAGCAAGCAATCACGTTTTCTCTTGGGTATAGTTGATTCATACTGTAGTAAGAAAAAAAAAACGCCATTTAATAAACCAATTGAATTCATCACCTTAAAACGATTTCTCGTGGGTAAGTCTCATTGATCGCTGACACAACTTCTAAGTGGTTTTGAACAATCAATCCAAAAGTGCTCCTGTGAGGATGTTTCTGTTTCTCACCAAGATGTTCTGGTAGATGTATTTTCCCTTTGAAACAAAATTGCTGCTGGAGACTTGCAGGTGGGTGCGATTACTGAGCTCACATGTCGGTGTATCACTCTGTAATGGACCATAGTTGTATGACACACAGTTGGGTTCTTGGAAGCAGTTTGACTGACACTGTGACAGACTTTGAACACTGATATTTCTTATCACGTGGTTTTTAAGAATCTTATTCACGGCTACAGGCTTGAATTGCATGATTCGGCAATTGTTGAGAGCTAATGAAGAATGCATCAGAAAGAACTGTTTGTTAATACAATAACTCTTACCTCGGCGAGACTCCCTGAACTGTACCCCACCAGGTGCAATCATCACTAAATCAATCCTATCAATAGTAATTTTTGGAGATGTAGAAGTCTCTTTAAATTTCCTAGATGGATTGATAAGTAATATATGTAACAAAAACTAAAGAAACCCAAACAAAATTTATCGTAATTAAGGTGCTAAACATAACTCTTTCTGTGATTACCCGTGATTAGTCTGTAGATTCAAATAGGGTTGAGTTACTTTAGGGTTCGTTTAATGAGTTCAACCGGCAAGCAGATTAGACAGCCTTTGATTAAACTGGAAAACACCGTGCAGACTTTATTTGATTGTTTATTTTGCAAGACGATTTGAACCCTGTTCAAGCAGCTTTTAGGTGCCCTCTCTGGGATGAAACAAGCAACTTAATTACTCACCACCTACGCACAGCAAGTGCATGGGATCAATGTGCCCTAAGACTACTGAAAAACATTACATAACTAAGCAGCCTTAAATCAGTCATAGTGATAACTTGGTTAAAAAAATCATCTAGGGAGACTTTCCCCCACGTTTGTTTCCTTTTAAAAATTCTGTGAATTTTTCAACTTCCTTTCGCTTACATTGCGAGACAGCGGTTGTTTTACGAGCTTTTCCCTCTATGTTGACCAGCCAAAACTTATTCCAGCGTTAACGCTACGTCATAAAATTGCACCCGTGAAACTCTCCCTTTGAAGTATCTACCATCATCCTCCTTTGCACCGATTCTAACTTCGTAGTCAGTGGCCAGTGAACAAACTTCAATATCCAGCCAACCGACCTCTATACCATCGACCCACATTCAAGTAATCCGATTGTTGTAATCATAGGAAGTGGCTACATATGTCCACTGCTCCATGGCCAGTGGGGTAGGACTTTCTAAATATTTTATCAACGATCCATCCCTATCGATCATACGGGAGAAAAAATTTCCTCCGTTCACTAGCCATGTGTGAACTCCTCATCCTCCCGAGGGTTTATAGTTAAAAAGAGACCCATCTTGCCATTGCGGATACACCCACATTAGCACTGTCAAGGAATACTGGATATCCAAACCACCAAGATTGGGGAGTGCGATAAAGTTGTCTGGAGTACCCAGGAACTGGTAAGAGCCCTCGCATTTCTCATCCGGTCCATCGGCGAGCTGTACATTGGAGGGAATACCATCTGGTTGATTGCCCATCATGTCTTTTGTACCATAGTCAGTATTTTAAGGGTAAAGGGCAATAGGTTCCTTCACAGCTGAAATAAAAGAAGTTTCGATGAACATAAAAACTGCAACGGCCAATGTGTCTAAAATGTAGTGTAACAGATACGTGATAGAAAAGACGATGGCAAAGAGTGATCAAAGAAGAAAATATATTTGAAAGCAAAGTGTATACAGCCACAAAGGAGCTTCATTATTCATAGCTTTTTTTTTTTTTCTGTACTCACTGCACATGGAGATTACCTATCTCGCAGTTCTCCCCTTCAAAGCCGGGCAGACAAACATATTTGTATCTTTTCGTAGTGAAACCAACTTGACACTGTGCATTTACAGGACATGGGCTACTTTCACAGTGGTTCTTCAAAAATAATGTCGGTCAATAAATGCAACAAATAACGATTTCTAGGAAAAAGACACATGATCCTTGGGTACGTAAGCTTACTGGTACGATAATTTTTCAAAGATTACTTTTCTCACTTACCAACACGTTTCGATAAATGTAGCCTTCCTTCGTTATGAAGTCAGCATTGGAGGCTTGCCCATGGCTTCGACGGTTCAGGTCACACTGCTTATTTTCGCTGTCGCCGGGACCGCAGTTGTAAGAGAAAACGTTTAGTTCTTCATAATAGTAAACTCCGCAAATATCGTTGCTTTTGACCGTCACAGTTCTGATAATACAGTTTTCTAGGATCTCATCCATTGTGTAAGGTTCGAATTGAATGTTTCTGCAGTTACCTGGAAGGCATGTCCCTGTTGTGAAAACAAGAACCACAATGATACTCGAAAAGTAGAAAGGACTGATTTTGATTGACCGGAATATCAAAACTGTGAGGAGAAGGTCATTTACTTATCTCCTGAAGACAAGTAATTTATAGTGCCATGTGTACCCAAAAAATCTAATTTTTCGGTCACCAATAAAAAGAATAAATTGCAGTCTTTGTTACAAATATTGATGAAACCAGTATGATATCAACAAAGACAAATATTGCATTAGGACCATAGTTTTTCTTAAGCACCTTTCTCTTCCAAGTTTTCTAACTATGTTCTAGATTTGGCATAAAGCTTTAGTGCTAAATTTGCCTAATTCGTTTGGTTATTTTGTACATGTACATAAGATCGATTACTTTGAAGTGATGTACGCCTGATTATCAATAAAGTGCACTTTCTAGAGTTTCTTCTTTGGCTAAACTGAATTATTTCCAATGGAGATTTCATATATCGTTTTCAGTTAAGTGATCACTTTACAATTGGCCGCTATGTTGGTGCACGTGTAAACAGTAAACATACATCGCGTGAGCTTTAGCAAAAATGGTTTATGTGTGCGATTTTTGGCTGTGGAACCCGAACTGATCGCGATAAAGGAGTTTATATGGCAAGAATACCTTCAGTTATAACTAATCAAGGCGAAGAAATAAGAAATCTTTCCGAGGAAAGGCGAAAAAAATGGATTTCTGCCATCAGTGGAAAACACCTCACAGAGAACATTGTTGATTATGGACGAGTCTGTGGTAGACATTTTATATCCGGAAAAGCAGCAAAACTGTGTGATAGGTACTATCCAGGCTGGATTCCAACCCAAAACTTAGATCACGATAAATGTGATTCCGTCGAAAAGCTTCAAGCCGATCTAGAAACTGCCGCGAAACGAGACCAGAGAGCCAGAGATCGAGAGATGAAACGTATTGTGGCAGAAAATGAGGAGCGGCTCATGGAAGAAATCGAGGCCAAAAGACAAAAAATTGGTGAACCAGGAGAAAAGGTTACATACATTTCTTTCAATTCTGACTCGGCGATGAAAGTGGAAACTGAAACGGGAACAGCTACGCAAACAGAGCAGTTTTGCTATTTACTTCACACCTCGACTGCCAAACCACCATTCGATGAGGCTTACTTCGCAAATGGCAATGAAAATGTGAGATTTTACGCTGGGTTGCCTCCTTATGACGTCCTGCAAACAGTTTAACAGTATGTTACAAAATTCGTTGTAAGGAAGTCGCCAACTTGTACCAATTTCAAGTAATTTGTCCTCACTCTAATGAAACTTAAACTGAACATGCCAATGCAGGATTTTGCCTATCGCTTTGGAATTTCCGTTGCAAATGTTTCAAGGACATTCTCTGCTTGGATGGTCGTTCTTGATGTTCGATTAGTGCCCTTATTAAAGTAATAATCCAGATTTGGATTAAGGACTCGTTCATTCGCTGCGAGTGCCGCACTTTTGCCAACACGACAAAGTTGCTTGCGTTGATAATAATAATAATAATAATAATTGTAATAATAATAATATTTATATAGCGCGCACATCAAAAGCTTCTCGTGGCGCTTTACAATAATGTAACATAATAAAATAACCTCATAAACATAAATAAAATTCAATCAAACAGAAGAGAATTACTAGTTACAAATTTTGAAAAGAGAAAAGTCTTCATGTTCTTTTTAAAAATAGTTACCGAGCTAGATTTACAAATTGGAAAAGGAATACTGTTCCACAAATTAGGTGCGCACACAGGAAAAGCTCTGTCCCCGTAGGTCTTTGTCTTTGACACAGGTTGCACAAGATAGTCCATAGCGCTAGAACGTAAAGATCTTGATGATAACTTGATATTGAGTAGATCAAGAACATATGACGGACAGAGACCATTGACAGACTTGTACACCAGCCACAGAAGCTTGAACACAGTACGATAAGATATAGGAAGCCAGTGAAGCTGCACTAGTGAGGGAGTGACGTGATCAAGTTTGCCCTTGCAAGTGACAAATCGAGCAGCTGTATTCTGTATTTTCTGTATATGATATCCACTTGCACGTTGTAAACAAACCCCGAAACCATTTGATTGTAAGCCTCTAGACTGCGAAAGGGTTTAAATTGTTTTGTGGGTGTAAAAGCTGGTCTCCAGAACCAAACAACAAAGTAAATCAGTCGATTAAAACGACGGAAGACAGTCAGGTTCGAATTGTTTCCCCTCTCTCAAGGCAGGATAGATTCCAATCGTCGAGATTTTCTTTAGATAACGCTCTCTGACTTCCCATCCAGCCTTTTAGCGTAATCAGATAGTGGAGTTTGGACTACATTGTCTGGAACAGATGAAGGAATGGATTTTTTCTTTTGCTCAGAAGCCATATTTTTCGACTGTGATTTGACAAGCATTAAAACTTTGGATGCTGTTTGCATATATTTCTTGCTGAAACACGTGACTCGGATGGACACCAACATGGCGGACATTAATTCTGTGACGTCAGGTGAAAACGATCTATAAATCTATAAATATACATATTAAACCTCCCACACGGTATACATAACTTCCCCTCGATGGAACAATTTTCCAAATTCATTCGATCATTTTGGGCAGATCGATTAGTTTGGAGTGATAAATGCTGAGAGCATCATCAATTAACTACGCTATCTAAAGTGATACTTTTCTGAATTGCTTCGAAAAAATTTTTCTTTCTTCCATTTCCTTTATTAGGGTATTTGCAAAATTTAACACAAAAATAGAAGTGTATAACAAATAAACATGGCCTCAGTTTTGGTGGAGATGGCAACTATATAACCAAACTTTCCAATATTCCTTCCATATCGATCTTTCAAGTAAAACCGGAGCGTAGCCTACTACAAAATGAATAGGGAAAAATAAGTGATTCATACTTGCCTCCGTCAACTGGTGCTACAGAAAAAAGCAATGCAATTATTTCTACAAGGGAATTCAGCTCAATCATCTTCCTGGAAGGTCGCAGCAATACTTTGCACAAATGTCTTATCGATAACTGAGTCAGTGGCTGGTTCAGACAACAAATTGAATGAAGGAGCCTAACTCAGTTGGCTCAAAACAAACCACCTGCAATACGGAAAGCGCATGTGTCCTAAAAAGTCATTACACTCTGCTGGCGCCATCGATCCTGATACGACGATCCCATTACTATGTGTACTCTTGACCGAATTTCTTTATTTACTTTCTTTGACCTGTCCTAGTTTCTATCTTTCTCTTTATGTTTATTTGTTCTTTCCACACATGTAAATATTTTAAGTCTATCTTGTGAATATAAGTGATGAAGCCGTTAATTATTGAGGCCGCACTTTCCATGATCTACTCATTAAGAGGCTACTTTAAAGGACCATGTATATGACAAAACTTGTAAACAGCTACCATGATAGAGTGTTGTTTATTTGCTCTACATAAAGTTGCAGCAATATAGCGGAAGCCTTGAGCGTTTTTTCATGATACACGTGCACTGTTTGAAAATGTGCCATAAGTAGTCACTCTGCATCATACTGATTGCATTAAATTATATTGCGCGGTCGGTGATCAAGAGACACAAAGAATGTTATTACTTTGGTGTGAACCAGTATAAAAGATTATTTTTACCTCCAAAGTATGATTGGCATGAGTTCTTTAGAAAAAAATATTCGTACAATTAGCTTAGACATACACTTTTATACTGTAGTAATAGGAAGATACAGCCTACAGGACACTTCACTTTTCGTCTGTAATTACACTGAAGTGGATATTCTGATTGTGTTTCTCTCTGTAACTATGCCAGGCCTGTTATCTTCTGCGTGCAATTTTTTTTTTATCATGTCAATTGTATGGGGCTCGTCTTTGCACTGCTTCTCAAATGCCATTAACGGTGAGGAAAATAAACCAACATGAAAACGATGATGATTAAAATGATTCAATAACAAAATCCAGCCTAATTTTTTTATTTTCTTTTACAAATGCAAAGAACACGGTGGCAATGAATAACGAATTAAAACAAATCAATCAAGAAGATAGTAAAATCTCGATTGTCTGAAGTGTTTTTGTTGCATCAATGCAATATATTCAGTATCACTAGCATTAATTTCAAGCATGAGAAGAGAGGAAAACTTTACATTCTTGAATCCTAACATATAAAATGATAGTTGTAACATTTGTTTTAGATCTTTGTCGATCAATATTATTTGAAACAACAATAGAAGGCTACTCCCTCGATATGATGAAAACCCTGACGGCAGGAATTCGTAGGTCCTGTAAGAATCTCTGCACGATGGAAAGCCAATGTGTCTCCATCAACATTGGTGTGCCATTAAATGGCAAGGTTACTTGGGAGCTGAGTGATTCTGAACAATTTTAGTATCCAGCAGATTCTTGACCCAAGAGAAGGCTTTATTTACAGAGCCATTCAGGTGAATATATCAGCGTTGATGATGCTACATCCGGGTTATAATGAGATCAGTTATTCCCTCCACGCTTATGAGAATAAGTGGGTATACAGGCGAACTGTTAGGGAAACCTGGACCAATATCCCTGGACCAATATCCCAATTAGGAAGAGAATAACATCAACAATCGTTTCAAGTTAGAAGAACTTTGATAGGGGCCTTACGGCTAAGGTCTGTGATCCGGAGACATAGCCTTTTCTTCGTATAGTTCATGCGCGCACAGCTATCCCTCCAACTATCGTAAATTACTCGTACTCCCCTTAACTAAAATCGTCAAAGAAGTCGTCACACTCGCGCGACGCTATTCCATTGCCTTTGCTTACCGCAGAACTATTGCTCCAATAAACCCTGCAAGAATAACAGAACGTGCTTAAATGGATTTACTAAAAAGAAATATGTCTGTGAGTGTAAAAGTGGATATGCGGGAAACAACTGTGAGAAAGGTAAAAACTTGATTTATTGTCAACTCTTTGTCGCCAGACCAGTACAGATGAATAACTCATCAAAGTTTTTCGCGTTTTAGGGGTGAATTTTCCTTTAATTATATATATATAAATATGTGCCAGTTCTATTTAAACAATAGAGTGTTTCTGTCGAGGAACTATCGGCTGATAGTTGCCCCGCGGAAATTTGATGCTCTTAAAAAAAATATCGCTTCGAGGGCAAATATGCTAGTTTCAAGAACATCAAATTTCCAAGGGGCAACTATCAGACCGATAGTTCCGAGACATAAACACTGTATTGTTTTTATTGTTCACCACTAAATTTTCTTCCGCGCCTACAGCTTGTCACAAATGTCAATAATTCGCAACCGTACATTGGCTAAATAATACGTTATACCTGTCAGAATTGAAAAGTCACTGTTTTTCCGATCTGCCTAAATTCGCGGCCGTCAAACTATTCAAAACTTTTCACGGATGAGTACTATCAATCCAGGTATTTTCCGCGGACGGGCACTACCTATCCGGGTATTTTCCGCGGGCGGGCACTATCCATCCGGGTATTTTCTGCTGGTGAGCACTATGGGCTGATAGTGTCTCTCCACGGATGAACACTATCGCGTCACGTGATCGATTTAAACCAATAAGAACCAGAGAAAATTTAGTGGTGAACTATAAGGGCTGATAGTGTCTTTCCACGGATGAACACTATCGCGTCACGTGATCGATTTAAACAAATAAAATTTACTGGTGAACTATAATCAATAATAATTTTAATTTCTTTTCCGTCAAATGGAATTGTTTTCATTTGGACCATGGACCAGAGTTGTTTCCTGTTGATTGTGACCAGACAAGCGATGGAGGTACTATAATTGTTATGTTCATCTGTCTTGACAATTACAGTCAAAATGATTTCATGATAATGCCATGACAATATTCTCTTCTATTTTCTTTGGCGCTTTGCACATAATAAAACAATGAGAGCGAATCAATTGAACGATTTTTTTAGTTATACAGGGAATCATGAGGCGTAGCATTTCGCATAGCATTGCACTTATGAGAGTTCGGAAAAATTCAGGCAATGAAAAAAACTTTTATAGCATATTTCAAAAACTCCATCGCTGCTCAGTAATCCCAACAAAAGTTAGTAGAGATATTATCTTGGAACATATATACGTACCAAAGTAATCAGAAAATGAAAGAGTAACAGCTTTTACATATTCATCTGTTATCAGGTTGGACAATGATTTTCAAAGTTGTTGGGGGTATCTCTTTGCCAAAAGTGAGCGACCTATGGAGTGCAGACGAAACACAGTCGGAGAACATGAGTGCAGCCCTTGACACTACGAAAACTTACCCGGGCCATGTCAAGAACCGGGTAGTTATAAACTGGCAAACATTCAACCCAAAAGAGGTACGATAGTCACATGTACACATAGGTAAGTCAACAGAGTTTCCAAGCGTTCCTGTACTTATTGCCGTGAGGTACAGTGAATTATAGTTCACCAAAGTGTAGTGAGTAA
>NC_142519.1:46114112-46131612 GCF_964205215.1 Stylophora pistillata
ACAGACAGACATCTATATTTATACAGGATAGCCCCTTCAGTGTAGTAAACACTGGTATCAACGGGGGTCCTGTTACCCACCCAACCCACCCCAGGGGAGGACATCCATCACACAGTAATCTCGTGCGTGGGAAATTAACGTCTCCTGCCCCTAACCCTGCAGGAGACGGGACCTCCATTTATTCGTCCCTATCCGAGAAGACTAGAATATCTAACCATTTCTTGATGTTAAAGAAAGGAAGCATATTCTTCTCAGTTAATTTTAAGACCCTGAGTGTTGGTCCGGCCGGTATTGAACTCTCGACCTCCCGCACAGCAGTCCGGCGCTCTCCCAATTGAGCTAACCATGCGCAGCGATTCTTAAAAGCGTTTTATGTACTGTTTTTTTTTTTAGTCATTCTGCCCCAGAACTGTTCTGAAGCCCCAAAGCTTACTGGAGTCTCACAAAATTTCCAATCATGAACAAGATCTATTCCCGGTGTACTGTGATCAGAAAAGTAATGGAGGAGGTACATTAGACTGAATAAAGCTTATGAGTAGTTTCCAAATAAGTTAGAAGGCTCTCGGACTCAACCAAAATTCAAATTGTAAATGTCCTTGTCTGATCAATTTATCTTTCGCTATCTTGAAATCAATGCAAAGATACGGGATCCTTCTAAATAGCTGATTCTATTTCGTCATCAGCCATGGGTCAGGAGTGGTACGAGAGAGAGTGTAGCGCATGCATCAAGTCAGTTGTGTAGACCTTGTGTCAAAGGAAGGTTGTGTATTTAATTTATTTAGAGTTTATCATCTAAATTCCCTCTGAACGCGATCGATAGGAAACAGCAAATCACCAAGTCATTAGGATATTGTCTAACATCACATTTCCTCGAAGAGCTAAGTAGAAATTTAGCCCTGAACTACAGTTTCTCGCTCTTGTTTTTTCCCGCCATTTTCATTCAGAAAAATATGACCGCCACTGGCAACGATAACGACTCTGAGCAGAACATCCCAACGGATTCTGCTAATCTAGAGGAGGAAGGCAATGTCTCCTAAAGTCTTCTTTCGGTTCGAAGTGCTATGTAGGAGAACCTAACTTCCTCAAATTATATGCTTCGCAACCTAGTAGCGAAAAAACGTAAGTCAACTGAGCGAAGCGTGATGCAGGTAAATCACGTCGCTCCCATCAATGCTTCAGAGAAAGCACTTACGTCTACTTCAACAGAAGTAACAGATAGCGCTTCAGAAGAAAGAATCGAAGGGATTCTGCTTCAGAGGAAGCAAAAACGAAGACTCCAGATGATGCTTCGCTTAGATTATTGGGTGATGACAGCCAACAGGATTTCTGTTCAGAAGATGAGGAGGTAAACAATGATGACTTATTGTCCCAAATTACCACCTCATTAAGCTCATCCGACGACACAGGACCGCCAGTGTCCGATAAACTCTCGAAACTTGTTAACGACAAGTTTCAGACTGAATATACCGTTGAAAAACGTAAAGAGATACTACAGAAGTACAAAGTACCAAGTAATTGCAATGAATTGTTTGTGCCTAAAGTTAACTCAGAGATTTGGACCAAACTTCATGCAAACTCTAAGAGGTCAGACATCAGAACATCAGTGTTACAGGACACTTTAGTAAAGGTGTCGAGTGCTATTATTGTCACTGTGAATGACCTTCTCACTCATAGGGAGAAGAAGACGTTTCCTGACAATAAAACTCTTATTCCCAGGCTAGTTGATTCTGTTGCCTTGATTGGTCATGTGCACAAGGAACTTTCTTTTAAACGAAGAGATGCAATATGACCTTACCGCAAACAATAGTTCAAATAGGCTTGTTCAAGAACTCTCAAGCCTGGAAAGTTCTTATTTGGCGAGGATCATTCCAAACCACTACAGGAGCTTAAGACAACTAATAAATTAATGACCTCCATAACTGTTGATAACAGAAAAGGGAGCAAACAAATCAAAGAGCCACAGTAACAGCCAATTCAGACGAAACCATTTCCATAGAAATCAAAGTAAACCTTTTTTGGTAAACATAGGGGGGACATCATATCCCTCCCTAAAGTCAAACCAACAGCAAAACCGTTTCCAACACAAGAAGATATTCACCAAGAGTTGAATAACATCAAATCCAAGGTAAATGAGTTCTCCCCTTTCGTGGTCTCTCACCTCATCCCTTATTTTAGAGCTAGGGTGAATTCCTTTGAAGGAGGAAAAAAAAGTCTTCCTTTTATCGTAAATGGGAGAGACATAGAATCTCTTCCTGATCCACCTTTTCAGGTGTCACATCCTCCTAACTCTATACCTAGAAATTACACGAGTCTAGTTGACAAGGAAATTAACAGTCTTCTAGACGAAGGGGTTATTGTCTTATGTGACCATCAGCTTGGTGAATTCATTTCACCTATATTTACTGTTCCCAAGAAGGATGGTAATGTTAGAATTATTCTGAATTTAAAGCGTTTAAACTTGTTTATAAACCGCCTCTCGTTTAGCTGAATGGATAGAGCGCTGGACTGTTGCGCGGGAGGTCGCAGGCTGGAGCCCCGGCCGGACCAACACTCAGGGTGTTAAAATAATTGAGAAGAATATGCTACCTCTCTATAATACCAGGAAATGGCTAGATATTCTAGTCTTCTCGGATAGGGACGAATAAATGGAGGTCCTGTCTCTTGCAGGGTTAGGGGCAGGAGACGTTAATTTCCCACGCACGAGATTACTGCGTGATGGATGTCCTCCCCTGGGGTGGGATGGGTGGATAACAGGACTCCCGTTGATGCCAGTGTTTACTACACTGAAAGGGCTATCCTTTATAAATATACATGTCTACTCTAAATATTGATGTGTAGTCTACTCTTAAAAAATTAAAAGGCGGTTTTGATGCCCTGATGTCTGTCTCCAAGGAAGGAGTTGCTGATATGAAGTAGTGGTTACATAATCTGGATGATAGTTATAAAGACATTTGCCATCCCCCAGTAGATATCACACTGTATTCGGATGCCTCCCTGATGGGTTGGGGCGCTGTCATGAATACCACCTCAACAGGAGGAAGATGGTCACTTTCTGAGGCTAAAAATCACATGAACTACCTCGAGCTTGTGGCAGCCCTTTCTGCTTTACAATGTTTTCAAAGTTCATTTTCAGGAAAGCATCTAAAAATCATGGTTGACAACACCACCGCGGTCTCTGTCATTAATAATATGGGCACTTGTCGCAGTAAAAAATGTAACTCAATTGCCGTTAAAATACGGGAATTTTGTATGTTACACAATGTAATATGGCTCACTACTGCCCATATTCCAGGCTCCTCTAATTGTAGACCTGACAAGGAATCTAGAGATTTTCGCTCTGAGGATACTGAATGGATGATTGATCCCACATTACTGGGCAAAGCACTGGATGTACTTAATTTCAAACCACAGATTGATCTATTTGCATTCCAGCCAAACAGACAATTTCCGATATACTACTCCTTCAAACCAGACCCAGATGCATCTGACATTGATGCATTTACTTTGTCATGGTCTCATAACTCTTTTATTGTTTTGCTCGCCTTTAGCTGTGTCCTATGAGTGTTTAAAAAAAAATCATCCAGGACAAAGCAACAAGGATAATGGTGGTTCCAATGTGGCCAAGACAATCATGGTACCCAATCATGACGTCCCTTCGTGTTCCTCCACCAATTACTCTTCCATCATCCAAGAATCTTCTGAGTCTTCCCGCCTTTCCAGAGGAAAACCATCCACTGCACAGAAGAGTGAGTCTCCTTATCTGTTTACTATCAGGCAACAACTTGATGTCCTAGGCTTCATATCCAGATCTATTGCCGTGATTGTTGCATCCTGGCGGGAAGGGACAACGTCATAATATCAGACCTATCTCCAGAAGCGGCTGGAATTTTGTAAACAAAAATCCATCGATGTCTTTTCCCCACCCTTATCCCTGACCTTGGATTATTTGTCTATGCTGTACGAGAAGGGCTTTTCTTACAGCGCTATGAATACGGCTAGAAGTATGTTGTCATACATTTTGCAACTCAACATCCATTCCTCTATTCCATTTGGACAATTACCTATTGTCCGACGGTTTATGAAAGGACTGTTTGAGCTTCGTCCTGCGCTAACTCGGTAGAAATCGATCTGGGACTTAAATATTGTATTTAATTGATTTTCGTGGAAGACCTCCAACCTCAGAACTCAACTTAAAGAAAGTCACATTAAAGCTGACATTTCTTCTGAGCCTTTTAAGTAGACAGAGATGTCAGACAATCAAGTACTTGAACACTGACAACGTGGAGCTGACAATTGACAAAGGCATCTTCCAGATTACAGACAAAGTGAAACAAAACTCGTGTAAGGACCCATTTTCCACCCCATTCGTTTGTTGCTTATCCAACGGATAAGAAGTTGTGTATTATCTCCCATCTGGAAGAGTATCTAAAAGAAACGACTCCCTTTAGAAAGAACAGTAAGCAATTGCTTTAAAGTCGTGTAAAGCCACATGGCCCTGTCAGGAAGGACATTATCTCCAGATGGTGAAAGTCGGTGTTATCCTCTGCAGGGATTGATACATCCAGGTTTAAAGGTCACGGTACAAGAGCCGCATCGTCCTCCCACCTTGCAGATAATAACATAAACATTAAGGACATTATGCTGTCTGCAGGATGGTCAAATGAGAGGACTTTCCAGCGTTTTTGATAAAAGCCCTCCGACCCTTAGTTTAATTTTGGACAAGAGATTTTAAGGACGTTGGCGCAGAAATAATAGAGTTTCACGGGTCTGGTGTAGTTATATTTTCGCTCGTTATATTTTCATCTCGTTGTATGTATTCACAAGAGATGCACATATTTCTTATAGTTAATAATAATAGTTTATTTCTCATATTGCGCTATTTACAATAACAGATCAATAGCGCTTTGCAATTGATATTTCTAAATATTAAAATCTCATCTAATTAAAAATATTTACATATTCCTGTTAAATTGGCTATATAGGATTCATAATTTAACCACTATTAAAAGGTTTGCCTAAAAATAAAAGTCTTAATCACAGCATGAAATGATGAATTTACGTATCTTTAGCATTTGCGTAAAGATCCGTAAATATATGGCGTTTTCTTTACGGAAAAGTAACGCATTCCGTAAAGACGCGTAAATGCAACGTAAACAATGTTACATATTCGTAAAGAATATGGGTCAAAGATGGATACAACTCACTGCTTTCTAATTAGTAACCCCCAAAAATTGACATAATCGTGTTTCGTCTGTCTTAGGTAAAACTTTATGTATTTTGAGCAATTTCGCTGCAGACACTTTAACTCTTAAAAATTTGTATAGATCGAATATTGCGTAACTGCAATGGTAGCTCATTCCGTAGATGCGGTGCAGCTGCCTGAAATGCACGTTTACCCAGGGTTTCCAGCATTTTGCCTCTAGGTGGCTTTAATAAAATACCAGAGTTAGATCTAAGATTGTCCAAGGACTTGCGTTTGATAACTAAAAGATTGCTAATGTATGCTGTTGCGAGGCCATGGATGGCTTTAAAAGCTAATAGTAGGATCTTAAAGTGTATACGCGATAGTACTAGTAACCAGTGTAACACATAGCATGCTGGAGTAATGTGAGAATACCTCCCGATATCCATAATTAGTCTTGCGGCAGCATTTTGCACGCGTTGTAACCTAGCTATTTGCTCTTTGGGAAGGCCATACAATAAAGCATTACAGTAATCTAACCTACTCGTGATGAATGCATGTATCAGAGTGAGTAAGCTGTCTCTCGATAAATACTTCTTAATGCATCTAATATTATGCAAGTAGAAAAAGCCCGCCTTACATACATTAGTACTATGGTGGCGCATATTCAGGTTTGGATCAAGCCAGCTGCCAAGGTTCTTAGCTTGGTGGCTAGATTTTATCTCTGAACCACCTACCTTAATATTCATAGCCTGTAGTTTGTTAAGTTGCTGGCGTGTTCCAATAATAATAAACTCAGTCTTGTCGTCATTAACAAGGAGTCTATCATGGATCAGCCAGCGCCTGATCTTCTCGATACAACATTCCATCGCACGGATTGCATCTTCCTGGGATGTGTTACTGATAGGTTTGAAACTCAGATAAATCTGTGTCGTCGGCATAGGAATGCACGTGTGGAAGTTGATCTTCAACCACTCTGAATAGCGTGGTTGCATAGATTAGAAAGAGCAGGGGGCCCAGACATGACCCTTGTGGGACACCACATTCCAGGCTAAAGCGCACTGAAAGAGATCCGTCGATGGAGACTCGCTGGCCTCTTTTCGTCAGATACGACCTGAACCATTCCAACGCCAATCCGCATATCTCAAGCTACTCATTCAAACGAGTAAGGAGGATGTTATGATTAACCGTATCGAAAGCGACGCTGAGATCGAGCATGACCAGCAAGGTGACTTCTTGAGTGTTCATTTTCATGAGAATATCGTTCGTGACTCTAACAAGAGCCGATTCCGTACTATGATTTTTACGATATGCAGACTGAAACTCAGGATATAGTGAATGAGTCATCATATGGGTGTGTATCTGCTCGTACACCATCCTTTCAGTCAGCTTTGAAACATACTGCAGGTTGCTGACAGGTCTGTAATTTTTGTATAGAGGGTCTAGCCCAGACTTCTTCAGCAGGGGAAGGACAAGCGCACACTTCCAGTCATCAGCGAATAGCCCAGACTCAAGAGATAAATTGATTATTTTCGTTATGATCAGTAGAAGCACGTCAATGCAATCTATCACTAGGGATGTTGGCATAGGGTCTAGATTGCAGCTTTTATTGGTACTGCTATTGATGAGCTTGCGAACCTTCTCTTCCGTAAGAGGGCTAAATTTGCTGAGGTGGGCAGGTGATTCTGGAGCGTAGTCGTCGGGGAGTGCTGGTAGCTCTTGCGCCATGTTGTCGAGATTGGAACCAATGGCTTCAATTTTCTGAATAAATAAAGTTCCCAGTTGATTTGCCAAGTTAATTTTATCGTCCAGGGGTGGATACACCGCTGTGTTATCCTCCTGGTTGAGTAGCTTCTTCGCTGCCAAAAATAGGTGGCGCTGACTGCTGATATTATCCTGGATGAAATTATGATAGAATTTACGTCGAGCTTCATTCATCAAAGCATTCGCATTGTTCTCTTTTGCTTTGTACCCAGCATATTCTCCCTAGAGCCAGTTCGTCGCCACTTCTTCTCAGCCTTCTGTTTCTCCCGCCTTGCTGCCTTGATTTCCTCGTGGAACCAGGGAACTAATGGCCTAGAGTGTATCAATTTTGTACGCAATGGTGCATGCCGATCAAGAGCATGAGCTAGAGTCGTGTTATAGCTGTTAACGAGTTCATCAAGGGTATCCGGACTGTTTTGGCAGACCTCGAAGACAATTTATCAACCTGTAGCTATTCCCTCTCAATGTCCTTGATTTTTCTGTTGGACACTTGCTTTACTTTCGGGGGTGGTTTTCCCAACTCAAGATATCATAGAACAGTAATACAGTAATATGACCAGACAACAAATAATCAGCTATAGGCTTAGCATAGAGCAAAGGGTCCGAGCATCGAGTTATAATCAGAACCAGCGTATGTCCAAAAATGTCCGTAGGCTTGTCGACGTGCTGCTCGAGGCCCATCGAGGTCAGCATTTCCAGGAAACGAGCGGCGTCTGAATCATTGGGAACATTCACATTAATATTAAAATCGCCAGTGATGAACAACGGCTCAGGGGACATAATAACGGATTCCAAATAGGCCAGGAACTCGTCCAAAAACACGCTTGTGGAGACAGGAAGGGCGGCAGAGTAGGGAATTCGGTAGATTACAATCACCCTTAGTTTGCTAGACCCATGTTTCAGAAGCCATTCACCAAACTCGAGCGACCTGCCTTCACCACTGTCCACTTTTCGCACATCGATGGCTTCATTCAATGACAATGCAATCCCTCCACCTGTTCTACCAACTCTCTGATGTTCAAGCAATTTGTATCCAGGTAGCGTAATCTCCGTTTTATGAGCTATATCCCTTTCGGACAACCATGATTCGGTGATGGCAAAAATATCAGCACCAGTTGAAGATGCGTAACAAACAAAATCGGCCGATTTGTTTTTAATAGATCTAGCATTTAGGCAGCAGAGCCGTAAATGCCTCCTGGCACATCGGTATTGTTCATTGACAATAGGAATGCTAACAAGGCTGCGAGCAGTCAGTCTATTGAAGGGTCTTAAATAATTCAAGCGGTCCGAAGTTACGACAGGAATATTTGATAAGTTCCCCGCTTCGCCATTAACAAATCTTGTTTCTGGGCCAGGATTCTCGCAAATATGGAGATACGAGGCCACCAGCGTCGCGTCGAGTAAGCATAGTCTAGACTCAACTTTGAGCATTGGTGGAACGACCTCCGTACTACAATACCGTTGCACTGAATTCGTCATAATAAACCTTGAGTAACGTAGAGTTGCTTTTCTCATAGTAAACCTTGAATA
The DNA here is from genome assembly GCF_964205215.1 of Stylophora pistillata. Taxonomy (NCBI): domain Eukaryota; kingdom Metazoa; phylum Cnidaria; class Anthozoa; order Scleractinia; family Pocilloporidae; genus Stylophora; species Stylophora pistillata. Next base: position 46,122,589 of record NC_142519.1, read on the forward strand.
ACACTCCCTGTCCAGACTCAGCACTTTGCATAGCGACCAATAACTGTTAGGTAGATCTGCGGATGACTTAGAAGGATCCGAAGTTGAAATAAGTGTTAAAATGAGCACTAGCAGCGCGGAGCGTCTTGAGACAAATCGGCCCGCCATCACTATGTTTTCAGCAAACACGTTGTGAGAGCAGAAGAGCTTATTACACAGATGTTATTCTGATGTAATACCAAATTCTCTCAACTAATTTACGAGAAAATACATAGTAGTTAAACGGGAGAAACAGTTATCAGAATCTGGGGGAGGTACACTGATTCCAGTTTTCTTCGCGAGCACACTATCGGTTCTGAATTGCCTTAGATCATTGCCATAGTTGGCATTAGAATTGCCATAGTTGGCATTGATGAAGACATTGCTGGTACTTTAGTATCTCTCAGTTTAGATTTTTCATCGTCGGTTTTTTCCATCTTGCATACCATCGTAGAAATTTTCAAAGGACTTTGTAGCTATTGGACGACAGTCTCTTTCACAGATTAGTGCTTGCACCACAATTTTCTTTCTTTCATCGTCGGTTTTTTCCATCTTGCATGCCATCGCAGAAATTTTCAAGGGACTTTGTAGCTATTGGACGACAGTCTCTTTCACAGATTAGTGTTTGCACCACAATTTTCTTGTTATCTTAAAATTAACATCATTGGTATCTGTTTGAGGTAATAAACATTAATGTTCTATTTTTTTCCTGTGTCTATCTCTTGATTAGCTATACCTCAATGACAGCTCTAAATCTCGTACCACTCCGTAACGACCCATGGCTGATGACCAAATAGAATTGAAGATTAAACGAGACTTACCCGTAAGCTGAAGTTTGATATGGAATCTATGAGTCATCAGCCGATAGTGTAGGAGTTGTACGCCCTCCCTGTGTTTATCCTTGTATTGTACCCCTCCCTAGTATCTTTTATGTCATTGAGGTCATTATCTCATGCCATCTCACTCCTTAAAACGTCCTGGTATACCACTGTTAGAATAGAGGCTCTAGGAGCGAGACTCCTACTCTAAAGCCTGACTTGACGCATGCGCTACACTCTCTCTCGTACAACTCCTACACTCCCGGCTGATGACTCATAGAATCCATATCAAATTTCAACCTACAGGTAAGTCTCATTTAATCTTCAATTCTGCTCGTCTTTAACCAAAAACCCGTTCTAAATGTACTGAAATCAGTTTCGACAAAATTTGGGGTAAGAGAGTGGTGAAAACAGTTCCAAAAGGCAGTTTATCGGAAAAGCCCTTTACAAATCTTGCGCATGAAAAATGGAATTTTCATTAAACTGTCAATGTTATTTTTCAAGGTTGGACGATGATATTCAAATACATTGGTGGACTTCCTTCCTCACCGACCGGTAAAGCGTTATGGACTTCTTCCTATACATCAACCGCCTTCCAAGGTCACTGCAAAAACCGTCTCATTCAAAGTTAGCAAACGCTTAATCCTCAAGAGGCAAGTCCATAAAATATTTACACCATAGAGGGTTAAGATGAATGTAACTTGGTTTTCAAATTTATCATATAATTTTGATGCATCCCCTTAGAACTTGCTCAGAAAAACATATCTGTTAAATTTCTAAGAAGCTAGCGAAGTGTTTAGCTGATGTTGCAACTTCATGGAAACTTCCTTTCAAATTGATCTTAGTGTAATTTTACTCAATTGATTGGCGCAACTTATTTTAGAAAGAAACCAAGGAAACAAACACCTTTTGCATTTTACAGCAAACGTTCGAATACTAAAGGATAATATAAACCAAAACAATGTAGATCAGAGGGCAAAAGAGTTACTCTCTTTTGTTACCTTACTTCCTAGTCCTTCACAGTGTATTGTTTTGGAAAAAAGCATTAAGCTAGTGCTCGTGTTAGAAGAATGATTCTTAAACATGAAGTTATGACTTTCCGTTGTCATGTGACGGTTACAAAGAATTGATTAACTGTTGGAATCCTCCAAAGTAAGTTTGTAAACGGACAATGAGATTTGATCATCAGTTTCTTTAATTCTCTAATAGCGCTTTATACTATTGACGCAAGAAATTTTAGACAAACAAACTCCAGTACTTTGAGAGCTACAAGGGAAATGATGGGTAGTTCGCTTCACTCCCTTACAGTTCTGACCGAAGAGGACTGCTTTCCGGGCTCCAAATTTGAAAGAGAACTAGAAGAATACACTAATACACTATAGACCAGCTAAAATATAGGGGCTTAAAATTAAGCGGTAAACGAAAACATCTTGTACAGCGAGTGAGAGACTGTGTGAGATGCGGGAATTATCACACCCTTGATCCGGCAATCGATCATGGAAAATGATTTGCTGCTAAAGTTCTTCAAGAAAATTCTGATGTAAACAATGTAAAAAAGGGGTTGACCGGCCTACACGACTCCCCAGCGCGTGTTTAGAATGGCTAGAATAGCCTATTCAAAGTTTGGCCCTCGCGAGTATGTCTTTGAGCGATCGCCCTCTTTGTAAGATATGAGAGCCGGATTTTTGTCTATTTCGCTCAGTACTGGTTGTGTTTTTATTAGATGCCAGTTTATGTAGTTAATGTTTGTGCAGTTGTCATTGAATAATTTCTGTTTCTTTGACGCTGGATTTTCTCTTTCTTTCGGTGCTTTTCTCTTAGGAGTATGTGCTCAACTTACTCACTGGTCTTAGATTTCCCTTCAGTGGATCGGGAAATTCGGCTGTTGGACTTTTTTCGCCGGGCCAGCGAAGAGCAAAAATATAACTTAAGTGTTTCTTGTTATGTTTTTCTCTGTAAAAAATTCACGCGAACAAGCCACTAGCCAACGCTTGCACTTTGCCATGTCTCGCGAAGGTTTTGGGAAAGGAATGAATACTTTCTTCCCCGATTCCTTTCACTCTTTGAGTGATTTTGGCCATTTATCTGCATATCTTGAGTCTGTCTTACACTCACCCCAACAGTGTTTGGTACCAACTATGCCGCTTCCTTTTAGAACGCTAAGTAAGTTTTTGACGAAATTATCCGTCGTTTTGTTCTAATTTTACAGCTCTCGCTCATAAATTTCCTTCAGCTGGTCGTAATGCTTATCTGAGTCTGTGCGGGGGGTCTCATAGGTTATCACGTAACAAAATCTATTTTTAGTAATAGTATAAAGCGCTATTGTGCGACTATTTTGTTACTCCATTTAGTATGTAGATAACAGATAATTTTCTTGCGACCTTAGGCTTGTGTAGTGCTTTACACGAATGGAGCAGAAGTTATGTATACAACGTTCAATGCCAGAAGGACGACTTATATGAACTGGTTTTCTCAAAAAAATCTCCTCAATCACCATGGACTGATCTTAAGAACGCGATAACTATAAAACCCTGTCGCATCAAAGGCCATCACGGGCACGCAACTTTGAAATTTCAGCTTTCTACGTAGGGCCGTCTGGGTGGTTAGTGATCGGTGGACCTGGCTGTACCTGGGAGAGATTTCACCCTGTACGGCAATTCTGTAGAGCAGGAAAACTCACAAAATCAAATGGAATAATAACCAAGGTAAAAATTGCTGAAAGAAATCTTAGAATACCACTGGTGTTTTATTTTGTCTGTTTGTTATAAATACAAGGAAATTACGAGAGATTTCCTAAACATGACCCCATCAACAAATGGTTTCTTGTCATTCGTGCATTGCTTTGATTAATGAAAGCGGCATGGAGTAACTACTCTTTTTATAATGAAATAATTGTTGAATTGATCCAGTTGAGCCTTTCTCAGGTTTATAGACAATTATCTCTTCCTCTAAATAAATGAACTTTAATAGTGACATTTTTTAAGACCCTTTTTTTTTTAAGACCTGGGTTTGGTAATTTAAATGTAATTGTGAAATACTGGGACAGAATCCCAGTCAGAAATTAAGATGATAGGAGGCCATGAAATAATAGTACAAGTCAACTAGAATATAATCTCTTAGATAATCAAAAGGTCGGAGCTCAAGACTGGTTTCTCTTGTGAAGAATAACTTTTATCCATTTTTTTTTTATCATTCTTCCTCTTCTCGATCTTTTCCTAGGGATGGGGTAGGTATTATGGCAGTCATTACTCTAATGAGATCTCAATATGATTATTATCACCTATCAATTAACACTTTTTAAATTCTTTTTTCAAGATGACGTGGGAGGTGCTGAGGTGATGATTGTGCATGTACGTTGAAGACTAAAGATGGTATGGAGTCAATGGATAGATATCGCAGAGAAATGTAAATGTAATCTGATAAAGTGTTATGACGTGTTCTTTTATTTTGGCAATTCATGCAGTTTTGCAATTGTTGTGTAAGTCTTTAAGTTCAAATGGCTGTGAAAATTTGAATAGTTACATTAAAAAATTAAGCATTGGTCCGATTGTTCGAAAATGGCGGGCCCATTTACGATAGCGGCAGTAGTAACTTTAAAAAAAACTAAACAAGCTTTCTCCCTTGCAGCCTTTAATGAGCAAAACTGGTGACTGAGATTAAACGCCTTAGTACTCTATCAAAAAAACTATCTGCTCGTAACTAATCTGTAACTTAGTGAAGAATAAGGTTTATCAACCATTTCACTTTTTGCCGTGATTATTAGTCATTGTTGTCAGTAAACTTCCTTAGACGCCGACCAAGTGATTTTGACCCGTTCAGACTTAAGATCTTAAATCTCAATGTTGTTAAACTCGCACAGCACTGACAGCCTTTACCTTAAATGTATTAGATGGCACAGTAGCATTAAAAACCTTTTGTTTGTCAAAACTTTCACTGCAAACGCTTAATTGATTTGGTGATGAAAATCCAAGCAAGAATGACGGCTGAAAGAAATCTACAGCAACTATACCATGTGGCTCTCTGGACTAAGTTTACAGCCCATTGGTTGATAGTGGGTCACGTGACAGGTGTGACATGTCACACCACAGTTAAAATAAAAGAAACCCTTTTGTCAGACTCATGACAACAATATTAAGAGTTGCCAATTAACTAAGATTTATTTAGTTTAAATAAATTGGCATACAAAAAATACTACGGCTCTCAATCAAGAACAATCTCGCCTCATTTGAATGCGCGCTCATTAGCAAGGCGAGATTAGCCGGCTCACACCAGTAAATTATATCGTCGGACCTGAATGGCAGGGTGATAGATTAAGAGTAATACAGGTTCTACAGATACAGGTTCTATAGAAAAGGGGTATTATATACTTGCCGTTCGATAAACAAAAACTGGCTCAAGAATACGACTGACGTTGACTTCGGTGGATAAAAATTTATCCAACTTTTCTTGAAAGATTATTCTTAATCTTATTTGAGTAGTTCCGCTATAAATGACCGTTCACTACTGTATCAGTTGGAGTGTTTCGTACAATGTAGGAAGATGGCGTTAATCAAAATATTTAGCAACAATATAAAGTTACTCATTTTACGTCAAAATGTATATCACAAATTGTATTATAGTGTTCATAAGACGGACGACTTTTTTACTTTACTTTTTTTTCCCCACCCAAATATTTCACGTCTTACAATTTAAGTTGCGATCAGACTTTTGACGATAGAAATGAACGGTAAAACACGACGTTTCGACCGTGCTTCGGTCATTGTCAATTGAATGGAATAAAATACAGTAAATATATGTATATATACACGTACGAAATATAAAAAATTGTTTGCAGGTGTAAACAAACAATAAAACTACAAAGAAAGTGCTAGTAAAAAGCTAATTAAAAACCTTAGCACGGAGTTAATCAGACTGTACATTGAGAGCTGGTCTTAGCTTGTGAATAAAAAACATCTCATAGACGAGACAGTCAAATTTGTTCGTGCTGTTCATTAAGGTGCTAAAGTTCTTTGTAAGATCCTTTGGAGTCAAAGAGTGTTTGTCGCGAAAATGTTTGCCAATTGACGAAGAGGAGCTTTTATGTTCTTCAATACGTTGGTGTAGATGACGGCGTGTGAAACCAACATAACCTGCATCGCACAGGTCACATTGAAATTTGTAAACAAAGCACTGTTGGTTCACAATCGGCGGCTTAGCTTCTCGCAATTTGAGGTCTCGACCAATCTTCTGGCTAACAAATACCAGTTGTAAGATCGTCTGGATCCTATGACTTAGATCTTTAAGTTGGGCACGAACAATATCAGCGAATGCCTGATCCTTATACGGTAGGACAACGCGAATGGGGTCCGATCGATCGCTGACAGCAGGTAAGGAAACTAGTTGATCAGATACTTTGGCGGCAACAAACCGTGAAATGGTACAATTGACTAGGTTATCAGGATATTTCAAACGAGAAAATACTGATTTAAGTCCATCGCATTCTTCAGCGAAATAACGCCAATTCGATGAAAGTCGAAATGCACGATCAAGCATAGTTTTTAATAGCCCACGTTTGTAACGATCATCTACATGGCTCTTGTAATGTAGTAAAAGGCCCGTATTTGTAGGTTTGACGTACACCTTGGTCTCAACATGTGTACATTTGTTGAGCAGCTGGGTGGCCAAAAAAGGGAGCATGCTGTTACTCTCCGTCTCCATGGTAAAGAATTTCGTGACCTTGCAGCCTCTACGCTCGGTGCCGCTGAATTATATTCACTGAAAAGGCCCTAAACCTCCACAAACACTCCTGAAAGCTATTCATCAATTGAAGAGGTGAGAGGACATAGTCGTAACAAAACCTGACAAGGGATCTGGCGTCGTGGTCTTCGACAAGGATGAATACCTACGGTTACTTGCAGACGCATCCATAAACAATGCCACTAAATTTAGGATAGTAGAGCCTTAGAGACCAAAGCGTGGAGGTAGACCACCGAAACACTATCACCCCCTATTGCAAAAGGAGAAGGAGCTAGAATCACTTGTTCGCCGAATTCTACCCACTGCAATTGCAGAGTCTGTCCGTCCATTAGGTACCAGGCTGGCCCATCTTTATGGTTTGCCCAAAACACACGAGAGAGTTAGCTATGCGACCTATTCTGTCAGCCACACAGACCTACAATTTCGCCCTCGCCAAATGGCTAAATGACAAACTAAAACCTCTCGCCACAAATCAGTATATGATAAGCGACACCTTTGAGCTCGTGAAGGAGATCCACGAAATGGTTATTAACAGTGGAGATATTCTGGTTTCCTATGATGTTTCTTCATTATTTACCAACGTACCCTGGGAGAAGACCATACAACTACTTGCCGATAAGGCTTTCATTAATAATTGGTTTAATGAAACATACCATCTTAATCTCAATAAGCTGGATCTTGTCGATCTTCTTAGAGCGGCAACTAAGGACCAACTTTTCACGTTTAACGGCCGGCTATATGAACAGATCGACGGAGTTGCTATGGGCTCGCCCCTTGGTCCTCTGTTAGCCAACGCTTTTATGTGCAGCATCGAAGAAACCCTGGAGCGTGAAGGCAAGATGCCCACGTACTACAAGAGATTTGTTGATGACACATTGACCATTATGCCGAACAAAGCATCAGCAGACAATTTCCTCGACATTTTAAACCAGTGCTATCCCTCTATTACGTTTACCATGGAGACGGAGAGTAACAGTATGCTCCCTTTTTTGGCCACCCAGCTGCTCAACAAACGTACACATGTTGTGACCAGGGTGTACGTCAAACCTACAAATACGGGCCTTTTACTACATTACAAGAGCCATGTAGATGATCGTTACAAACGTGGGTTATTAAAAACTATGCTTGATCGTGCATTTCGACTTTCATCTAATTGGCGTTATTTCTCTGAAGAATACGATGGACTTAAATCAGTATTTTCTCGTTACATACATACATACATACATACATACATACATATAATTTTTGTTAAGGCAGGTCGGTTTGTGGCAACCCAAAGGCTGGTGTGGACCTGCCAGGAACTAAAAAGGAACTACTTAAATATATGAACAATTCTAAGGAAAAAGTAAAGAAATTTCAAGGACTTAAAAGTATAAAAAATCCGTTTGCTTTGATGTTATCACACAGGCCTCCTTTTCGAATTGAATGCGATCTAATGTCCTTGAGGCCTGTCTAAGTTTTTGTTTAAAAAGCTGTAGAGAGGAAGCATCCTTGATGGCTTTAGGCAGCAAATTCCAGACAATGGGCCCTCTGTACCTTGCACTATTTCTACCAAGGTCACTGTTACACCGTACATGCGGAAAGTCATTAATACGCCTTAGATTATAATTACTATCAATGTTGCGTTTTGTGAAAAGGGCAGTAAGTTGATCAGGTAAACTATTATAATGTACTTGATACATTATAGAAGCGAGTCTACGTTTGTAAATATAGCCTAATGATTTCCATTTAACTAGGTCAAGGACGTCAGAGTCAGGAGTTTCGCTGGGCAGTTTATGGATTAGTTTGGCTGCTTTCAAATGTAAATGTTCCAATTCATTAAATGTAGATGGTGAACAGGACCCCCAAATAGCAATGCAGTATGTGATGCTTGGGACAATCCCTTTAAAATATATTTCTTCTAGTACACCTGATGGTAGGGCTTTGAGCTTTTTAAGGAATTTTAGCTTTCCTCCAAACTTGTAGTGCAGGGCTTTAACTTGCGGTTTCCAGTTCAGTTTATAATCAATTTCAACACCCAAGCAAGTAGATTTGGTGGTGAAGTAAATGTGAGAGTTTCCGAACATTAGGGGTCTCATTGGTCCGACAAAGACTTGACTGGAAATTAACATTGCCACGGTCTTACCAGTGTGAACAGTCAGGTGATTTTTACAGCACCACACTTTGAAGTCGTTTAATATTAAATTTAACGCATCAATGATTTCTTCGACTCCTTTCCCAAGGTAATAAATTGTGGTGTCGTCTGCAAACATATGAATGCACCCAGTTTCGGACGAGTTCGGTAAATCGTTGACATATATTGTGAAGAGTCTGGGACCCAGTAAAGAACCTTGTGGAACACCGATATCAATTTGTTGTAGCTTTGATCGTACACCGTTAACAGTAACATATTGGGATCTTTCATGAAGGTAGCTTGCGATCCACTCGAAGAACACACCAGACACACCTACAT